>NW_022995743.1:2827900-2962518 GCF_900245975.1 Drosophila guanche | reverse complement strand
CTTGAGAGGCTCGAATTTCTTGTTTTCCGTGTTAGCCACATACCAATCCAGTATCCTGCCCACAAAGGGGGAGATAAGGGTGACGCCAGCCTCTGCGCATGCCACTGCCTGCGCGAAGGAGAAGAGAAGGGTAAGGTTGCAGTGCACACCGTGCTCGTTCTCCAAAATCTCTGCCGCCTTGATTCCCTCCCAGGTGGATGCCAATTTGATTAGGATTCGCTCCTTTTCGATGCCAACGGATTTGTATAGCTTAATCAGCTTCAATGCCTTCGCCACACTGTTCTTTGTGTCGAATGATAGTCGGGCATCGATTTCGGTGGACACACGTCCAGGTACAACTTTCAGAATCTCTGTTCCGAACAGCACGCACAAATAGTCCATTGCCTCGGCAACTTGATCATTCAAAGACCTGAAAATAAATTGCAGAGCTTAGTCATTTGCGAGCGTAAGCAATATTCTATTAGTTTATACCCTTTTTGGCTCTTTGCATAATCCACGGCCTTCTGCACCAAGGGCTGGTACCGCTGCATGGACGACGCCGACAGAATAAGCGAAGGATTTGTCGTGGCATCAGTTGGCTTGTAGATGTTGATGGCTAAAAATAAAACAAAATGTCAAGTTTGCTTAGCAGTGGAGTTTATTGCAAACAAATTTGCATAGAAGGCAGGTATCTTTTTTACTTTTCAGACTGTTGTTAGAACGGCCTTTAAACCAGTTTTAACAAAAACCACAGGCCAGCTGACTTTCATTTTACACAAACAAATCCTTGACAATTCATTGCCACTCACATATGAATGTAGCATTTGTATATTTGAACCTTATCACCACAGCGGTCACATTTCAAACACACGTATGCACATAAGGTCAAACTAAAGTCAGGTTGAATTCTGCTTTTCACTTTTATTTGATCTTCACAAAAGAAGATAACAGCAACTCGAATAGAAAGATGTTCCTCATGCATTTATATATGTATGTTTGTACATACATTTGTATGAATACCAACTCCTGTACAGCATAACATTTAGATACTTCAGAAAGCATGGTCTAGTTATTATCGTATGTGTGCGTACGTGTGATCAAACTCAGCTTTAAATGAACTTTTAACCTCACCGAAATTCCGATAAAACAAAACTTATCTTGTATTTGAATGTATTTAAGTATGTACCTTCAAAGTCGCCGGTGTCAGCCACAATTGTAGTGACTTGTTTAAGTTGTTGTAGAACCGACATCTTGAGCTTTTTCGACGTGCGATCGCTTCCCATTCCAGAAATTAAAATAAAAAAAAATCCACAAATTCCGCCGATTTCTTCTGCAGTGTGACCGTGGAATTATCGGTCAAATATACCGTCAGACCCTCAAAAATGAACCGAAATATACCATCTCATTTTTCAAATATACCGTAAATATAAAATCATTTTCCTCGACTTCGATCTTCTGTTTAATATTACCAGCTAGTTAAGACTCTCAGCTTTAAATCTGTATTTTTACTCGGATTATCCACCAATTCTCCACAAGATTGGATGGTTTTCATGACTAATTTTTTTTCGATTGATTGCAAAATAAGGTTAAAAGAGCATCAGCATTTCATTTTCATACTTAATCTAGTTCCATTCACAACAGCGTGCCCACTTTTCTACCATCAGTATGTGCTATCGATACAACGCTGAAAACATATGTTTATGTTTATTAGAATCGCACGTGCACGTTTTTAATTGAACTGTTTTAAATTGTTTGCCAGGAGGTTAACATGAAGCAGAAACACACGAAACATAAGGCTAAGCCATACCGGCAGGTGGCCCCCGTTCGCAAGAATGAGAAATTTTCGAAAAACTACAGCTACATACAGAGAAGCAAGCAAATGGAGGAGTCGCACAGAAAGGAACGACTCCCGGCCTTGACAGGGAACAACTCCTTTGAGCCTGTAGCAGATCTGCTGCCCGAATTGCAAAACGATGTCGACCAAACTGGATTCTATGAGCAGCTGGTGAATGGATTCAACAGCGTACAAACGAGTATGTCAATAATTATATTTCCCAAGCATTGTCCTTGACTACAAATCGTTTTTGCAGGCCGCCTTCTCAGCACAAACGAAAGCGACGGTACCTCGTTGCCTGAACCAGTGAAAACAGTTGAGAAAGAGAGCAAGACTCCTGTCCAAACGCATGATGACTTTGATTCGTACAATTCGTTTTCGAAGCGATTCGATTTCGATCTATCAGCAGAAAATATCAACGATTTGATCTCGCGTAAGGATGCCACATTGATCAAGAGCAGTTGGCCGGCAGTGGGAAATCTAAAGTTTGAGATTCCGCAACTAGATGCGAATGCCCAAAATCCCGACTGCAGTCCACCGAGTGACATTTCCAACTCCTCTGATCTCCAAAAGTTGGAGGTCAAAATGTCCATATGCGCCAAGGTTGCATATCCCCTTTCTGCGCTACAATCTGAGCTCTTTCATATTGCGAACAACTATCAGGACCTGTACTATCCCCACCGAACACACAGCAATGCCGAAGAGATTCGGTACATGTACTGCCTGCATGCGCTGAACCACATGCTGAAGGTAAGATCCCTGATTCTGCGTAATAATGAGAAAGTGGCGGCACTCGCCAAGTCACTAAAGTTGTCACCGAATGAAATTTCAATACCGGAGACATTTAGAGACCAGGGACTCAAGCGGATGAAGGTGCTTTTTATTGTGCCCTTCAGAGAGTCAGCCTTAAAGATTGTTAAGCTTATCGGAGACTTACTATTTGGCATTCAAGATGGTAAGAAATGCGAGCTACAGACAAAGGCAAAAACTCAGCGATTATTTACTTTGCAGATCAAGCCCGGAAAAATTCAATGGCAAATTATGAGCGGTTCGTTCAAGACTACTCGGGAAATACGATATACTTCCCAAAAACGAACCCAAAACCATTCGACTATGAGCAAACATTCAGTGGAAACACAGATGACAACTTTAAAATTGGATTGCGCTTCACAAAGAAAGCCGTTTCTCTGTTTTCCGATATGAACGCCTCAGACATATTGATCGCCTCTCCGCTGGGACTGCGAATGCTTGTCACGGACAAGGAGAGTGACTTTGACTTCCTAAACTCAATTGAGCTGCTCATAATCGACCAAGCGGAGCTTTTCCTCGCTCAGAACTGGGAGAATCTTCTGCACTCGCTGGACCACCTTCATCTGCAGCCACAGAAGCTGCCGGACACCAATTGTCAACGTGTTCGGACTTGGTGTCTGAGCGGAGCATCCAGCTTCTACCGCCAAACCTTATTTTTCTCATCCCACGAACTTCCTGAATTTCGGGCAGTGCTCAACAGCAAGTGTCAAAACTACCAAGGCAAAGTGCGGATCACAAATCTAGTGGAACATGGCGATATCCGGAATGTCATCACGCCAATTCAGCAAGTTTTCCGCCGAATCAACTGCACCAATGTAGAGTCCTCATTTGATGATCGCTTTCAGCATTTTGTCAAGCACATAATGCCCCAGTTTAGTAAGCCCGGCTTCTCGCATTGTATGCTGTACGTGCCCAGCTATTTCGACTTTGTGCGCATACGCAATCAGTTCAAAACAGATATGATTAGCTTTGTGCAGATCAGCGAATACACAAAGAAGGAAAAGATTTCCCGGGCGAGAGACATATTCTTCCACAGCGGAGCGTCTGTGCTGCTCTATTCGGAAAGGGCTCACTTCTTTCGACGCACCCGAATCAAGGGTATACGAAATTTAATTATGTACCAGCCGCCCAACTTTCCGCACTTTTACTCGGAGCTCATCAATCTGATGCTCGAATCCAACCAGAATCCGCGAGATGGCTTTGGAGATGAAATGAGTGTCAGTATATTGTATACAAAATATGATCTTCTGAGTCTGAGCAACGTCGTTGGAAGCGAGAATGCGCTTAAGTTGACCACGGGGAAAAAAGATTCCTACCTCTTTTCGACCAAGACATAAATAGCTCAGACCTTACACAATGAACGTTTGTACATATTCGTTTAATGAAAATATATGTGTCATTGCAAAACGAAAATTATTATCTATTGGAATAATGGCACACTGCATTGAATATATTTATAGGCGGAAATGCATGTTCGCGGGGAAGGACATTTCGCCAAGACTTATATTAGAAAATTTGTCTACAAGAGCTACACACACCTTTGCTCGTTTATTTTCAAAGCAAACTGCGAGTGCAATTGTTACATAACACAATTGTAATCTCTCGAGTCAAAGAATACAAACAATAATTGTATAGAAAATTCCAACTTGTGCAAACATTGTAAAATAATTATATTGTAGTCGGAAATTAGATAATACCTTTTCTAAGACAAAGCGCTTTAAGGATCATTTGCGATATGAAGTTGTAAGAGTTGGTAACATATATATAATGTAACAATGATTATACTTGTATCGTTTATATAAATCATGCAAAATATTATCCAATAAGTACAAGAGAAATTAGGATTAGTGCCAGAGTTGAGCCGTGACCCTGACCTGTGCATATTTATAACTCGTAAGTTATTCAGGTAGTTTACAAAATAGTGTCCATATATGTATATGCACATATATGAAAAGGTAAAATCGAAGACAAATGCATATTTATGGGTGCTCTCTGAAATTTTGTTATAGGTGCTGCAGAAGGCGGATATAATACAGAAAGGAACATGTGCGGAGAGCGATTGTGCTCTTGCCAACTTTTTGAGAGGCCATAAAGGCATTACAAGACTATTTTTAAGCGGCTAAACGACGGCTGCCAGTCTCTGGCGAAACTAAAAGGAAAAAGCAGAAATATCCGGAACGCGCATACTCTTATAATTGTTCCGACTCTGGGTGTGCTATCTACAGTACCGGAAAATAATGTTCATGTATGATAAACATCCATATTTGGATGTGCTACGAGTAATTCGATTGTATTGTTTATAGCCAATGGGGTTTCTTGATAAAGTTAACAGTGAACTTGACTGTTCGGAAACAATTCCATTGATAAATCCAGAGTCGCTGGCTATCCAGCGAAATTCTGTGTGTGTCAAACGCTTTGGACTAGCATACTACGATTCACGGGGCAGAGTTTATAAATAATGATTTCTAAATATTAAACAGACACACGTGCACTCACAAATACTGATGATCATGTATGCCCCACACGGCTGCTTCGCTTCGTGTCTTTGAGCAGAGCAGAGCACGCGTTGGTGCTGTGGTATCCACATACAGACATAGCCCAGCCATATGGATGTGCCTATATGTATCTGTGTCTACCAACGTATATCTAGATAATATATTAGTATTTTCCTTCGGCGAGATCGATCCGAGCGGAGCAGAAGCAAACACGAGCACCGAGAACCGACAACCGCCAACAATCGGATAGGTGGTAAGTGCTCAACAGTTTGTGCGTGCTAAAAGTATTTTCCCGGGCCAAAATAGAGAGTGTATGTAGTTTTGGGAATTTTGCCAAAATATATGAATTTTGTAATTCAAATAGACACTCTCATCAAGCAGCGTTCTCCTTGCGTTCAGTTGCCGTTGATCGTTATAATAGCGCGATCTTTGTGTTAGCTCTTGGTCTTCCGACTCAAATAAATTTATTATATAATAACGGAATTTTTACTAAGAATAATAATTGTAAGTTTTGTTGATTTTTTGCAACAATTCCAAACAAAATAATTAGTGATTTTACTCCAAACTCTCTATATAAAAAGAAAAACCAAATCCAAAAAGAAAAAAAAACTCCCAAAATGTAAAAATGTTCAACCGCGCGCCTAAAATCATGGAAAATTCAACAATTTATATAAATTACCTACATACACCCGTACCGTACCGTACTTACACTTGAGAGTTGGTGTTTGAAAGTGTCTCCACAGTTTTAGTCATAAGTTTACTAGTTGAAACCCCTCGCCTACAGCTATCCATCCATTGGGAATAGTCCGTAAAGAGGACAAATCGTGAACAACCTCGACCTCCGTAGTCATATTGAAATATTTGAATGTCACCAATACCAATGCACAGTCACCAATGCCCAAATAGATACACTGCTCTAAAGTTTTCACTTGTGTCGTCCTACATAGCATAGCATGGGGCAGATCTGTGATAGAAAAACTGATTATGCAACAGTTGTGTCAGCCCCTATGGCGAATAGGAACGGAACACTGTATGCATGCTACGTTTTTACACCATCATGTACATACAGACATGTCATTTCACCTCATTTCATATCGTTCTCTTACTGAAATGATTAAATAATAGGCACCGACAAGGCTGTGGACCCACGTAAGATATTCTCTGCCGAAAGGATAATAGATTTGTACATAGATAATTATACAATTCATTAGCAGACCTGTGCTGTCCAACTGTCAATCGGAATCAGAGATTTCATGTCGAGGAGAGCAGCTCCCCTCTACACTTGTCGACATCCATCAGAATGCTCAGAAATATCTTGAGCCGTAAAAATATACTTATGCCTAAAGACACACATATTTATGTACATAAAAGTCCACCCTACGATCGTTTCCCAGTACATATGAGCTTATGTCTGTATGTTCATACTTATTTATGTGTTCCCAGTACATATTTATATATGTACATAATGTGTGTTCAAAATTAAGCTTGTATTTTTCGGGTGCTAGGTTGCTATTTTTAGCCCATCTCGGCCAGAGGCAATTTTTTTTGCTCCATAATGCACACGTATAGACCCATACATGCACATTTCATGTATGTATAAACGGAATATATAGACCAATACATACTTATGTGTATATAATTTAGAAACACATATAGAAATACGTTTTAGCCAGGCACATTTGTGCAAATTAGAAATCTCTCAAATATGAATTATTAATTCTAAATTAACGTCAAAACTGTAACTTTCGAAATACCGTTAGAGTTTGACACATGTGACATGTATATAATTAGAATTCGAATGTGCCTCGTAAATATTCTCACATAATCCAAACAATATTCAAATTGTTGGATCCGGTTCAAAATTTTCCGCATCGCCTGATGTATATCTAGTCCACGGTCCTGTTCTGGATGTCATGTCTCGTTTTAATTGTTCAAAAGTGAAATGAAATGAAATGTCTCTGCTCTGCTGAGACCTGAGTTTTTTGAATGTGAAAGAGCGCGAAAGAACAGTGTTGGGTAGAGGTGCAAGCTCCCTGCTGTGTGTTTCAGTTGACAGTAGTGGCTCGACTCGGCTCGTTCTGGCTTCTTTTGTCGGAGAACCAACAAATTAATTTGATTCCATCAAATTCTTTTTAGTATATTAATAAAAAACTGAATAATCAGGTACATGCAAATATAATAATGCGATTGCCGCACTATCGATATGGTCATAAGTGACTGGTTACATGCAACCCTGCTGCCAATAAATGTCGTGTCATAGTCGCCAGGTGAAACACGAACGCCGATAGTGCAATATTATCAGAAGCATTTTAGAAAAAAAAGCGCCATGGCGTATAATATATAAAAAGTTGTGAAAATACAGTACTGAACACGCAGTGCGTTGTTGTATATGAATTGTACTGAATCAATACACACATAAAGGAATCCATCTCCGTGTTGGCGATCTTGGCAAACTCTGTTGTGCAAAGTGACACGTGTGTGAATCTCATAAGTGGAGATTAGACTAGTCTGGCACGAGCGCGGTAATGCCAATGTTCTTACAAACTCTTAATTAGTACTTAATTAAATTGTAATAGTTGCTCGACCACTAAACGTCGCAACTGGTCCAAGCCTCCCAGCCTCCCCCTTTTCATTTACTTTACCCGAATGTCTATGAATTTGCATATTTACTCTACAGTAGAGATGTACACACATACATACGTATGGACGTATGTATGTTCAAGCGTACATTATTTGCACAGATGAGAAGGTATGTATGTATGTATGTACGTATTTAGGTACATACGTTTGTACATGCTCGCATGCACATACATACATACATACGAAATCTAATGAGGCAGTTTTAACTGCATTTGAACACACTTGCGTAGGCATATGCATATTGATATTTATTCCCAATTACTATTCCTGTCAGCACACAGCACACAACCTATTATCAGAAACTAATAAAATACTTGGCTTTGTTTTCATTTTCAATCTCTACACATCATCCAATCACATGAAGTGAAGGCTACTGAACGAAGAGGATAACAAATCAAAATGGAAGACGGTCACTCAAAAACCGTCGAACAGTCTCTGAACTTCTTCGGTACAGACGGAGAGCGCGGTCTTACCCTTGAGCAGATCAAGGCTAACCAGGCGAAATATGGACCGAACGGTAATTACAATTGTTCAATATAAATAACATAAGCAACACTGACTCACCTGCATTCACTTCTTTATCATTTCAGAATTGCCAACTGAGGAAGGTGCGCAGTCAATATCAAATCAGATCGAGTGCAATGCGCGCTCACGATCATGATAACGAACAACGTCCACTAATGTCATTCACGTTTACCAATTGTTTTATATTTCGCAGGAAAGAGTATTTGGCAATTAGTTTTAGAGCAGTTCGACGATCTTCTAGTGAAGATTTTGCTTTTGGCAGCCATCATTTCATTTGTAAGTCTACGAAATTTCGGAGTTGTGTAATCTCTGCTCTACACACACGATTCCGATACGCAACTAAACTTTGCTATCGTTTTATTTAATCACAGGTATTGGCGCTATTTGAAGAACATGAAGAGACGTTCACTGCATTTGTAGAGCCCTTAGTTATTTTACTTATTCTGATAGCTAATGCGGTGGTTGGTGTATGGCAGGAAAGGAACGCCGAGTCCGCCATTGAGGCTCTCAAGGAGTATGAGCCAGAGATGGGCAAGGTGGTCCGCCAAGACAAATCTGGCATCCAGAAGGTCAGGGCGAAAGAGATTGTGCCCGGAGACTTGGTCGAGGTGTCTGTCGGTGACAAGATCCCCGCCGATATTCGCCTAACCCACATTTACTCCACCACCATCAGAATCGATCAGTCCATCCTCACCGGCGAGTCTGTGTCGGTTATTAAGCACACCGATGCTATTCCCGATCCACGTGCCGTCAACCAGGACAAAAAGAACATTCTGTTCTCCGGCACCAACGTGGCCGCTGGCAAGGCCCGTGGCGTCGTAATTGGCACTGGACTGTGCACTGCTATCGGTAAGATCCGTACCGAAATGTCGGAGACTGAAGAGATCAAGACACCACTGCAACAGAAACTGGACGAGTTCGGCGAACAGTTGTCCAAGGTTATTTCCGTCATTTGCGTCGCTGTCTGGGCCATCAACATTGGACACTTCAACGATCCCGCCCACGGTGGCTCCTGGATCAAGGGTGCCATCTACTATTTCAAGATTGCTGTCGCCCTGGCTGTCGCTGCCATCCCAGAGGGTCTCCCCGCCGTTATTACCACCTGCTTGGCTTTGGGCACACGCCGCATGGCCAAGAAGAATGCCATCGTGCGCTCCCTGCCATCCGTCGAGACCTTGGGCTGCACCTCCGTCATCTGCTCTGATAAGACCGGCACACTCACCACCAACCAGATGTCCGTTTCCCGCATGATGATCTTCGAGAAGGTCGAGGGCAATGACAGCAGCTTCCTTGAGTTTGAGCTGACAGGATCCACCTACGAGCCAATTGGCGAGCTCTTCTTGGGCGGCCAGAGGGTGAAGGCCGGTGACTACGAGGCGCTCCAGGAACTGGCAACCATTTGCATCATGTGCAACGACTCCGCCATCGATTACAATGAGTTCAAGGCTTGCTTCGAGAAGGTCGGTGAGGCCACCGAGACTGCTCTGATTGTGTTGGCCGAGAAACTGAACGCTTTCAATGTGAACAAGTCTGGTCTGGATCGCCGATCCAACGCCATTGCCGCTCGCGGTGAGATCGAGACCAAGTGGAAGAAGGAATTCACCCTGGAGTTCTCTCGCGATCGTAAATCCATGTCCTCGTACTGCACACCCCTGAAGGCCTCCAAACTGGGTACTGGCCCCAAACTCTTCGTCAAGGGAGCTCCCGAGGGTGTGCTGGATCGCTGCACACACGCACGTGTCGGCACAAGCAAGGTGCCACTGACATCGGCGCTGAAGGCCAAGATTCTGGCTCTGACTGGACAGTACGGTACTGGACGCGACACCCTGCGTTGCCTGGCTCTCGCTGTTGCTGATAGCCCCATTCGCCCAGAGGATATGGATTTGGGAGATTCCACCAAGTTCTATCAGTATGAGGTTAATCTGACATTCGTCGGAGTCGTCGGCATGTTGGATCCCCCCCGCAAGGAGGTCTTCGATGCCATTGTCCGCTGCCGTGCTGCCGGTATTCGCGTTATTGTGATTACTGGCGACAACAAGGCCACTGCCGAAGCCATCTGCCGCAGAATCGGCGTGTTCACTGAGGATGAAGATACCACTGGCAAATCCTATTCCGGTCGCGAGTTCGATGATCTGTCCACCGCGGAACAGAAGGCTGCCGTTGCCCGCTCCCGTCTCTTCTCCCGTGTGGAGCCCCAGCACAAATCGAAGATTGTTGAGTTCCTCCAGGGCATGAACGAGATCTCTGCCATGACTGGTGATGGTGTGAATGACGCCCCAGCTTTGAAGAAGGCCGAAATTGGTATTGCCATGGGATCCGGTACTGCTGTGGCCAAATCTGCCGCCGAAATGGTCTTGGCCGACGACAACTTCTCATCCATTGTGTCTGCCGTTGAAGAAGGTCGCGCTATTTATAACAACATGAAACAATTCATTCGTTACCTCATCTCCTCGAACATTGGTGAAGTCGTATCCATCTTCCTTACCGCTGCTCTTGGCCTGCCCGAAGCTTTGATTCCCGTCCAGCTGCTCTGGGTCAACTTGGTAAGTGAAAGTCTTTGAATTTAACTATGAACATTGCTCTTCATGCTTTCCCCTTAGGTTACTGATGGTCTGCCAGCTACAGCTCTTGGTTTCAACCCACCTGATCTGGACATCATGGACAAGCCACCCCGCAAGGCTGACGAAGGTCTCATTTCCGGCTGGTTGTTCTTCCGGTAGGACATCTTCTATCAGGAATTAAAGGAACTTCAACTAACATATATTTTATTTGCTCTGTTTTAACCAATTATAGCTACATGGCCATTGGTTTCTATGTCGGCGCTGCTACTGTTGGTGCTGCTGCCTGGTGGTTCATCGCCTCTAGCGAGGGTCCCGGCCTGTCCTACTGGCAACTCACTCACCATCTGTCCTGCTTGGGTGGCGGCGACGAGTTCAAGGGTGTCGACTGCAAGATCTTCAGCGATCCCAAGGCGATGACCATGGCTCTGTCCGTACTCGTAACAATTGAGATGTTGAACGCAATGAACAGGTGAGAACAAACTGATAAAAACATTACACATAGTTATGTACTGCTGACACGGGATCTACGTTTATGTGTGTAGCTTGTCTGAGAATCAGTCCCTGATCAGCATGCCCCCATGGTGCAACTTGTGGCTGATTGGATCGATGGCACTTTCCTTCACTCTTCACTTCGTTATTCTTTACGTTGATGTCCTCTCCGTAAGTATCACTCAACAACACTAACCAAGAAACTAACTCTAACCAACACTAAACTTTATATTCTCCCCCCCGTCTTTAGACCGTCTTCCAAGTGACACCGTTGTCTGCAGAGGAATGGATAACTGTGATGAAATTCTCAATTCCTGTAGTTTTATTAGATGAAACATTGAAGTTTGTTGCTAGAAAAATCGCAGATGGTGAGAGTCCTATATATAAGATGCATGGGATTGTGTTAATGTGGGCTGTCTTCTTTGGCCTGCTGTACGCTATGATGCTTTAAGAATATAATGATAAACCATAAGCCCAACTTCATTATTCTAATTTCTAGTATAAAGTGTTACTAAATATAAACAGAAAACAAACAGAAACCACAATTATGAATATCTAACGTAACGACATATAACCAATATAAAGATTGTTCCCGAAAATATTACTGATTTCCACCGTTCCACCCACTCCCCGGTATCACAGAATTACAGACTACTCTAGTGATACTTTGCAAATACTACGGGGTCGCCGACTGACTCACACCCTGCTTTGGCATTGAACAAACAGCGTCAGACTTTTACCAACCACTCAATGATCCTAACGATTCACCTAACACAAACACACACCACACACGTATATATCCAACAAATACACAATATATTTGTGTTTGTATATTATTAAATTATATAGCAGGATGCTTTTTGTACATACAATGCTGTAGATACATAAGAGTTCCAAACCCGGGTATATTTTTTCAATTGTAATAGTTAGGTTTTATCCAAAAATATATATGTTTACTGGCTTGTCAGCAATGTTCGCTGTAAATGAGATAGCTTTTTGGAACAGAAAAGAACGAATCAATTTGAACAATTAGTCTCCTCGTTGAGTAACTGACAAACTAATCATCTATCTGTAGGTTTAGTTATGCAAAAGAACAAACAAATTTAAATGTATCTACTATCTCCCGCTACGTTTGCGTACCGTACCCATTATTTGTGGGCATTTTTGTTTAGCCTGTCAGAAATCAATTCTAATTTTTCGTTAACTGTTCTTCGTACTTGAACTCAGTCTATGGTTAACGTGGTTCATATTTTCAAAGATCCAACACATACATATGTACTTATAGCAACCTTTTGCGTTCGATAATACTTTCATATACAAAATCTGATATATTGGTAAATTCATTCCGTAGCTGTAAGGATTTTTGTTGAGCAAAAGATATTGAATAAAGTCAATAGCTGACATCGTATTGGGCACGTTCGTATCGTCTCGACTCGTCTCGGCTTCAGATTGTGTTTGCATTGTATTGTATGTATTTAGGCAAATGCTTAGGAACCTTCTAGGGCATATTTCGTCTATTCTATGCACACCCAAAGGGACCACAACCACGATCCTGGGGTACCCTTGGGGTAGTGTGTGGGTGCAGCAATCATATTGAACATGTTTAAAGTTTTAACTGACTTTGAATCGAATTGTGTTACTTATGTCAGTCTCAGTTGTATGGAATTAAGTAATCCTTATAGCATTTTTTAGCGAATACTTAATTAAATTAACATAATACATAATTTATTTTGTTATACAATTAGAGACGCTGTGAATTGATTAAACAAAAATTACCCACACAATTACCTAACATTAATTCAATAAATAATGCAAAACTAAAACATGCCGAACTGAGCTCTACGAAACCCGAAGAAAGGGCAGGCCCAACGGTTTCCTCTCCCTGCTGCCCCAAAAATAAGCTTCCCCTTGTCTGCTGCAAATTCTATTTATACGTTTTTTTGCTTGCACGTGCACGTCGTTGGTGCGAAGAACGATCGACAATGGCAACTGAGTGCCAACGACTTGATGTTACATACCAGCCCAATACTCCCTACCAATATACACATTCTCAACGAAATATTGTTTATTTTATTTATACAGTCAATCCCAGATTTCATTAGTTGGATCCCCGATTAATTACCATAACATAAATGAATCCATCCCTGCTTTAGAAAAGTACGTGCAGTTATTATATTATGTCGCGAGTGCGCCGAAATTTGTGGTTAATGTAAAAAAGAAGCAGAACAAACAGTTGCTGTACTGTACATTATGGTCTATGTATTACATTATCGCACTCAATGGCATAAACGAACACAAAAAAGAACAAAGATAAAACACAGATTTGAAATTCAGCATGTAAGATATCTAAACGTAAAAACGAAATAATAAAACAAGAAATCCGAAACTCTGGTCTACATATGTAATTTCCCACCCTGCCCCTTGCCCACTGCATCTGCGTATGCCCACCGAAACTGCCAATTTCCAGAGCTACCCGAAGATGCTTACTTGGTCCTGGTCCTCCCCTGCAATCAATCCGCTGAAGTGCCATACCCAGTACTTATGTATTCCCCGTCAAGCTTTGGTTTGCTCATGCGTTGATCGGTTAAATATATATTTAATGAAAAAACAATCTGGTAATAATCGTCACCATTGTTTGCATATACACTAAATGTAGTTCCTGACGCCGTCGTCGACAAGTGGTAAACGGTTTTGTGCACCATAACCGGATACGAAAATGTGGAAATGAATGTGAAGGATGACAAATTTTTCGACCTTTATCATTCGTGTATTAATCGCTAAGCCAGCCCTGTTACTTGCAACTGCAACATTGAATCCAACATAAATAAAATTATTTGCTTTAGAAAGTAAAACATTAATGGAACTGTGGGTTAGTAAGAAAGGATTAAATAAATATATACCAAAAATATAAAACTTAAAGCCTGCTCCTTTTATTTATCTTTACTTTGGGTACTCAATAGTAATTTTAAGTGAATATTTTGTTTATTTATCAATTCCAAAAGGGTTAAATAACGATTGCATTGCGCCCAGTAACATATTGCAAAGCCTTTGGCCGGATTTTATGATCGGTAAAGTTCTAGTTTTAAATTAGTAACGCGAGCAAGCTCTGTGTGTATTTCATAAATAAGATCAGTCTGATCAGCAAATGCATTGCTTCCTTCTGCTACAATGCAGCATTGACAAGGAAATTAATGCATTTGCTAGTGGTCCGTGAAATTTGGAGAAACATCTCCGTTACGAGGGCGGCAAGGCCCATAATGTGGCAGTTTTGTCCGCTGAGGTTGAGATGAAGGAAAATTCTGTTGGATGCCATCGAATGGTAATTGCTTTGTCCTTATGCTCGGCCACCACCACGGAGGATAGCTCATGTGCCAGATCACCTTGCAGATCTGTGAGCTTAATGGAATTGTCGTAGCTGCAAGTCAGCATGTAATAGGCGGAGGGAGAAAACCGAACGCACCTTTACAAATATAGAAATGGAGAAATTACAAATTTAAGAACAGTTTCTGTGCACGAGAGATTCAAAGGCATTACCTTATTTCAGCGCTGTGTGGATAAAACCGCTGTATTGGCCGATTTCCACGGATGTCATATAGTACGCACGAGCTATCCGCGTGTCCCGATACGAGAAGCCTGCCTGTGGGATCCACGCAAACGGCTGTCACAGCCGAGTTTTCCAGTGTGCCATCCTTACGCTCATGCTCCAAGGTGTTTACCGAAACGTTTACACGAAGATCCCAAAAGCGTATCGTTTGATCCTGGGCAAGAAATCAGCTTATAATAACATAGGTATATAAATGGGGATATTTTTGACGATTACCTGTGATCCCGACACGAACATTGCATTGTTCCAGCTGAACAGAGACAATATATGACCGGAATGGCCACTGAACGCCTGAAACGGGGTTCCTGAAACACAGTCCGTTATGTAGATCTTGCAGTCACCAGCACCACCGCTCACTAGCAGGCGGGACTTTGTGGAGGAGTCGTCCAGGAAGCACATGTCTCGCACAGTTCCATCGTGCATATTCAGCTCCATCTCGTGACCCACCAGCTGGTTTGTGTCGTTGTTAAATCTCATATACTTGATGGTTTTATCATTTGATCCAGTGGCTATTATCTCGCCATCCCTGGACCAGCAAGTGCAGTAGATTGATCCTCGATGATGTTTCGTCCGCTTGCACAGAACGGAGGGGGGATACACTGCCGCCTGCTGGCCATTTCTAGCAACAAAATAAATATTTACTCTTCGTTAATCACATTCCGTTACGGTAAAATGTTTATCAAATACTACCTTAGCTTGGAAAGTTGTGGATACTGGCAGATGCGAAACGTCTTGGAGTTGGAACCCACCGCGTACAACTTTCCATTTGGATGAAAATCGACACTCCGAATCGCCTGCGAGTCTGCCAAAGTGGTCACTGCCTCGAAGTGTGGCCGCTGTTCTGCATCGCCCTTTTGGCAAAGAGAAATTGAATTTGATTAATTGTCTGTACAGTTATTTTATTTAATGCACACCACACATTCCATTCCACACATTTGTATGTTTATGCATATATTTATGGGCTTTGTGTCTTAATTCTTTTGTTGCCAACAGGCAGCAAACTGCCTGCGTGTTCAAAATAAACAAATGGCCCTAAGAAGCGCTTACCTTTCGTAAATCCAAGTCCTTGGCTTCAGAATTCATGAATGATGTGGTAATCGTTACCTTTCAGACTATTTGTAATAGTAAATAGAGTATTTTCAGGTATTTCGAACCAGTCTATGTTGTTCAAGCCCCCTCAGCCATCGATGGTAATGGGTCGTACAACTCTCTACGGTTCAATTAATTATTTTTGAGAGAGACGGTCAGTGTTGGGCAACGTTTTTATAGATCTTTCAAGCCGGAACGATGACAACTTCGTGGAGACATACATACATATGTGAATGTTGGTAGAATTTAAACAAAATTGTTTAACTTGTCTCTACGCCTTGGCGATGTAACCAACGCAACAAGACCTTTTGATATATACGTCTCCCACGTACTCCTGTGTACATTATTTAAAGTGCATTCGCTGGCTCTTGGCACAGAGGCGCCATCAAAATGGAATGCACCTTGCCAGACTGATTGGAATGTTTCCTTTAACTTTTTAAACATCATTCCAAGCAAATATACAAATTGACACAAAACGTAACACAGTTTAATTATTGTTACAATTTTCTGATATTTTATTTACGTAAAAATAAAATATTTGGACATATGATTGAATATAACAAATTAATAACCTTCTTTTAAAAATTTGATTGATTCTTAAACTTGTCTAGTGTTGCGAACTCTTATAAAACTGAGCGATTAATGCTCTTAAGAGTAAATTGTTATAACCTCACGGCCTCCTCCACGAACCATTAACACCTTCTCAAGGCCCTCTGTTAATACTTCCAGAAATTCCATATCTAAGAAATAGAGACAAGATAAGTAAGGTATGTTCTGTTTTCCAGGTAGATCGATCTGCTTACAATTGCTTTCACGCTCCGCTCGCACTTCCCTAGGTGGTCCTGGTAAATTCATTATGACCAACTGGGCATCCTGCGACTTTTCCACAATAACCTCGTTCAGTTTTATTGCTGTGTGCATGCGACGAACATTAAACTCGTCCCTGAAAGTGTATTTAGGTTTGAACCTCTGCTGACTCGAACTGTTGAAGGTTGTATCTTACGGTTTCACATTGGACTTGAATTTGCTGTCGGCTTTCTCTGTCGATTCATCCTTGCTAGAAGTAGTTTCGGGTGCGTCCGTCTCCTCTGGAGCATCCGAATCAACTGAGTTACGTTTCTCATCGTTATGAGACTCCTGCAGAGTGAAGGAACACAACCAAAAATGTTATCAAAATTATAACACAAATGAAGAATCCTAACTACGAATGACAAGTGCTGTTGATTTCAAAAAACAGAAAAGTTTATGTAAAATCATTATCAAAAAGCCAATAAATATTTATACAACCAAAATCAAAACTAAATTGATGTAGAAATAGATGGATTGGATCCAAAAACAAACGTCTTTAGAGGTTTACGCTTTACGAGTTCGTTGATCCCATTCAACTTGTATGTTTTGAAGGACTGTGGGACTGGAGGACTGGAAGTAATGCTAAAATAATAATTTAAATAGAGTACATACGTGATTCTGTGTTTCTTCTATAGTTGGATCGGCAAACCGAACTTTCGACGCCGTTCTGGTGGCGTCATAATGGTGGTCTACAATTGTTTGAACCTGGAAATGTTACCATGATGCATATGAAAAAACGGTTGATCAAGTGGAAGAGAGGCCAATACGTTTCGGGGGTGGTGGGGAATAAAGTACGAGTATTCTTGGGTTTCACACAACAAAGGAGGAACTATCTGTTATACAATCTGGGTATTCCCAATGGCAAACGCTCAGCTAATCTGATCATTTGAGTATTACATTTGGATCCGCATGCCGAAATAATTGATTAAAGTGCAACAAATATCAAGATTGTATAAGCTCGAGGATACCAAGCTGGATAAACCACTCAAGTAAGTGCCATAGGTGTATAAATAAAGCTATCCAAATGATTACACATGACTATAGCAAACCGCAGCACATTTGAGTACAATAATATGTATAATGGGGTAATGTTCAAACATTGGAGCAGCAAACCAAATTTCTTTATGTAAATGTAAATACATTAAAATGAAACTCATATTGGGAGCACAGTGGAACTTAGAGCTATGCAGCATAAGGCATTCAATATAATATTATATATTCGTATGTATTTATGTAGTATATAAAGGATCTGCCCAGCCCAGCCATGTTGATTTGCTGATGAATCATAATCCTAGACAATCCCTTCTCATGGGTAGATGCAAACACTCATTATGCAATATCCCAGGATGAGCAGTCGAGAGTCGAAAGGGATTTACGGGTTCCATGGGTATTTGTTTTAGCCACATAGTAGATATATAATGTACAATTATTGGTACAACACAGAAATGTATGAGATGAAAGGATGATTTGTCAATGAGAATCACACATGCTCATTTAATGTAATGATCTGATGAGATACATATAGGATGTATGTTTTTATGTACATAGATAAACATACAGAATGTTTTTTCATTTTTTTTTTTGTGGGCTAATGAAGAGTTTTTTGTATCTTTATGTATATTGATTCTGTATATATTCTTTACCAAAGACAATTTATTATCACTGGGTGTTTCCTTAAAATCCATTATAGTCTGAACCTTTTGATTTTCAAATATACAAAGTGTAAAGTTTTAATTTCGATCTCAATATTCATATGGGGTAAGAGAAGTCAAGTCGATATATTGATGGGAAACAAAAGCCGAAACGGTTACTACGGTTGGTTGTTTTTTTTGTCGCTACAGTTGAAGTAAATAAATAACTTATTTTTCGTATAGAAATTATGCTAATAAAGATTTAATTAAATCAATAACTTAATGTGCAGTATGAGTTTGAATCATTTGAACTAAAAATAGATCATGTTAGTATGAAGACTTGAAATAATCTGCGTACAGATAACATGAGCATAATGACAGATGATTGTTGTTTTTATTGACAACACAACAAAACCAAATACTCACCACTTTGGAGTTTTCTTTCTTATTTAAACCTAAGGCTCTTAGCATCTGATTGCGCTGTTCCATCATGAGTGTTCTCTCATAGGTGTACGCAGAAATGTCGCTGTTATTCTGTAAGAATATGAAGATATAGTATTTATCGAGCATTAACTAGCTCTATCTATTTGCTTTACCATTTCAACCACTTCAACATCGGCTTCAATTCGAAGGTGGTACAGGAATGTCTTTAGATCTTTCTTCATTTGAATCGAGTTATCCTCGATTTGAGCAACTGTGAAGATGCGTAGCTTGCAGTTACGCCATGTGCGATGTTGTTTTAGCAAGAATGGCAGCAGCATGAGCAACCCTCCGTCGTGGACTATCCACCAAATGTCAATGTTGCCACCAATCTGAAAAGCGGATACAATTAATCGGCAAGCCAAGGGAAAGGGATTTCTCTTTACTACTTTGTGGTTCGATTCTGGATAGAAATTGATTCCCTTTGGCACCATCAGAGCCATGTGGCAGGCGGCCACTGTTCGCACTGTTTGGATGAATGTCCTCCAGCTGTTGCGACCCTCCTGCCTCCAGCTATAGGGCCAGCCAATGATGACCGTGTTTGGCTTCATTCCCCCCAGGCCAATGGTTTGGATGCTACAAGAAAGTTGATATGCTCAAGCTGGGCACTAGCAATCGGAACTCCACAGTTTAACTTACACTGAACTTAGACCTTCTCCGATCTGTTGGGCTACCAGAATATCACAGAATCCCTTTACCTTCTCGTCGGTCATGTACTTGCGCAATGTGGATTTTGCGTCGACGGCTTTGTTAGCAATCTTTGTGTGATCGCCTTTTAGCACAGACACACAAATTGTCAATCCTTTGCCAGCTTTCAGCTGAGTAGCAAAGGAGAATATCTTTCTATACTTTGGCAAGAGGTTGTCGTTCAGCTTCGACAACACCAAAATTTGCGGACGCCAATTTTTCGTATGCGGTGGGCCTTCCTCCAGACGAAGCAGCGAGAATCTTGCGGCAGTGAGAGCCATTCCACGAATGCCATCACCCCACTCCTTCTCAGCTCTGCAACGAAACAAGTTCTAAACATGCAGCAATATAAGAATTTGTTTGATTTATCCTACCCTCGGTACTCAATATATTTATAAATGACGATGGCCATGCCCATTGCAATCAGTGCAAAATACCAGGAAGTCATGATCATGACTGATATGCAGAGCGTCAGGCCGATCAGGGACAAGCTCCAGTGGTAGAACTTGAAGCGTGGCCTCCAATTCGGTGTCCTCAGTAAGGTTTGTACGGCGCAAGCCAAATTTACGAATCCGTAGCACATGAGGAAGAACATGGATAGCAACGGGGCCAGCAAATCCACATTACCTTTCGATGCAAAAGAATATTAGCTATAAATAAATAAAAGATGACTCTTCGAGCTCACCTAGGAGTATGCCGCACTGGCAAATGACAATAGTCAGCAGCAGAGCCCGGGTGGGCTCTCCGCGCTTGGAGGACTTGGCGAAAGGAGCCAAAAATGGTATAATTTCATCTCTGGCGATGGCTTGCAGCAGGCGTGGGGCGCCAGTCAAACTTTGTAGTCCAGCTCCGAGGGTCGACAGGAACGAACCAATCAAAATAACCCATTGGTTTGGCCAGGCGATGTTTGCAACGACCAGTTTGCCACCGATCGATTGTCCAAATCTAAGAAAAACGAGCAAAGAAATTAATCAATTGTATCCAAAGTACATCCATAGACAGCTTACTTGTCGCGCAGCAAAAGATTGTCCACTGTGCCGGCGAAGAACAAGACGCTGGACAGGTAGACAGTGCTGGTTGTCAGGATGGCACATATCGTTCCAATTGGTATACTTTTCTGGGCATCAGCCAGATCGCCCGATCGATTGGAGCCAGCCATGATGCCTGGCAATTAGATTTGGATAAGTTTTACATTAAATTTGAGACCAAAACATACCTGTGACCGATGGAAAGAAGATGCCGATCAGCAGCGTGAAAGTGGTGGTTATATCGGCCATAATTTGATTGTATGACTCGTTGCCAATGTTCTCAATGTCAACCGAATCGTGGCCATAAGATATAAACTGTCCTTTCTCCAAAAACGAGGGCCAAATATTATCATAGAAAACGCCGCTGGCAAGACCCTTGATGCCCTTCACTTTGGACACATTGTTATCTATGAAGAAATTAAAGAGAGATTTGAAAAGGTTTCTGCCAGCAGAGGATTGCATCTGCATTACTTAGGTAGTATTCATCGCACTTGTTGTTAGGGCAATATATATCGCGCATGAATGAGTCATCCTTTGTACAATTGTCAATGGGAATGTCCTTGAGAAGTCGCTTTCCAAGGACACACATGCTGCAAACAAGTAAAAGATTATTTGATGCTCACTAGGTTTATTTTATATGCACTTACTATAGCTTTTCGTTGCCATGAATATTGTCAAAAATGCCGACATACACTGCTATGATTGAAAGTATTACACAGGCCAGTGCCACCGTCGCGAACTTATTGACAAACTTGACGCCCACGAACACAATTAAGCCTTGGGAATTGAGAGACAACAATTAATTTATGCCCATTCACATTCGATTAGATGTGAGCTTACCCATAAATATGAGCAATACTGTGCCGTAGACTCGAAAGTTGTTGTACATGGCATCGGCATCCTTTGTAAAGTCCCCAAAGATCGATGCCCAAGGTGCCATATACGTCTGTGCATCATAGAAGGGGTGTGGTATGGTGTGGGTGTTGTAGATTAACATATTCTAATATTTAATATGTTTTGCATAACTTACCAATACAATCTCAACAGCACCAACAATGTACATCGCCGCTGCCAGTGTAGTGCCCGTATAAAACAGCATCCCCACCGCACCACCGAATTCAGGTCCAAGGGATCTGCACACAAATATGATTAGACATTTAAGTTGGGAAGTCCTCCCATTTGGTTTTGCACATTTACCGTGATATCATAAAGTAACTCCCTCCCGCCGGAACTACTCCATTTGTTGCAATGGCTGACATTGAGATCGCAGTTAGCATTGTCTAAGGATAAATGTGTTAATGGAAGCTGCACAATGTAATGCTGACGATGTCTCTTACCACACAGCAGCAGGTCAAAACAATCAAAAATCCACATACTGCGCCAGCCGTACCGACAACCCATGTTAACCGAATGAACAATATGACTCCAAAGATATTTTGAATGCATGGCAAGAACACTCCAATTAGGGTACCTACAAGAACAAAGGCATCAAAATCAATTTAAAAGTCGCTTATCCATCGACTAGATCTTGCAGAAGCGAGGCACACGCGTTGAGAATTTCCCACGATTCAGTTAATAATTTATTTTGGATTATTTTGTGGCATTGGCGGAACCCTTTGGTTCCCATTCATTTACGAGCACTTGCAAGTTAATTAATTTGTGTACAACATACCCATTCGAGCCGATGGTGCTGGTGGCTTTGCATCGGGATCAGTGGCCGCTGGTATCGTGTTTTCATAATTGGCAATTGATGAAATGAATGTTGATATATGGGGCCTGGTCTCCAAATCATCATCGTATAGATAGAGATTTGGGTCGATATTAGACTTCTGGTTTTCTTCAGCCCTGTGGATATCACCTGAGTCTGGAAATACATTAATTAGAGAAGGATTAATACAGGGTTTAAGCCTCCCGTCAAAGTTCATTCAATGATTGATCGAAACTTTATGTAGTTTGGGATTGTCCCACTTCTTAAGCTCTATAAAGTTAGCTACTGGTTTAGTCAGTTATTATCAGCATACCTTCATTTTTTGTGTCGTGTACTGTGCCATTGTGTTCGGATGATATTATTTCCATTTCATCCGAATCATCTTTTGCACTGTTATTTTGCATGTTAACGTTATGTTCGGGTTTAAAGTTTTCTTCTAGATTGCACTTTTTCACTTAAAATTAGGTAACACTAGAAAGCAGTTCGAATTAAGTAGCCATATATCATTGCAAAATCTGTACATATATTATACATATACATATATGTATTATATAATCAAAAGGCGTGGTCCATTCAGTGCGGATGCTGGTGCGGGCACGGGCCAGAGGTAAGTTTTTTCTCCTCCTTTGAAATAGGTTGATTTGCAATCACTTGGGATTGTGCGAGCTCTCACTCACTCATACATACTTAGAAATATGTACTCGTAGTATGTGAAGAGCTACTCATAAGAGTATTAAAGGCCGGAGATCAAAACAAGGAAAGGGCCACAGCACGGGTGCTCCAAAGTGAAGTGCGGACATTATGCGAATAGAGGGCAGGATGCTCGATGCTCACACAGTGGCATCGCGCGGATAGAAAATATGTAACCGATTAATTTAGGTCAAGGATTTTTCAGCCCCTCCTCGTGCGTAGTTAGCTGAGCGCAAGTGAATTGGCGTTATTGTGGAATGTAGCCACTGTCCTGGCGGAGCACCCCAATCGCTGTTAAAATTTCTTCAAACTGTTACGAAACGAACAAACAGACAGCACTTGAAACATTCGAATACGCATACGAATACGAATGGATGGAAAAACGCAGGCAGGCCTTTGGATTATGTCTTTTCAGTTTGCAAAAAACACTTAATAATTGAACGCACTCTTATTCATGTGTTTGTGTGTGTGTGTGTGTGTGTGTGTGTATTTGATTATTGTTGGATTTTCGTCGATTGTTAAAAGTATGTTACATATTATAGGCGCTCAAAAAGAACTGGTTTTTCATGTTTTTTTAGATTTATTTGAAAGAATATTCTTTCTAAAATTATTTTAGACGAGCGAAAACGCTCAAATGTATGCTACTCCTCGTTCAGATTAATAGAAAAACTAAGAAAACTGTGTATTCGGCCGAATAAAAATTATGTTGCCCAGGACCCTGAGCATTCAATTGAGATGAAATCGAAAGCTTTTGTCTACACACAATTTCTATACACACTCACTCCTGGCCTGCCAAAAGAGAGAGTGAGAGAGAGCGATGCGAAAAGAGAGCCTGAGAGAGCCGTCGTTGCAGGTGAACATTTCTCGGCCTACGACACACAAACCCACACACACACACACACATTTGCCAGGACAATCCAGCACTCTCGCACGGGGCGGCACAGCATCCGCTGGAAATGCCAGGGCAAAAGCTGCGCTGTCTGGGCTGCCTCGGCTGTGCTCGGGAGCTTGCTTTACAGCTGAGAGAAAATGTGTCAGCAGGGCACTCTGGATTTTCACAATTGGGGCACACAATGAGATTGAAATGCAAGCCCATAAGCTCTATACGACAGTACAGTAGTCACCACTAGAGCAGTGAAATTTACAACTGCTTTCAACAAAAATATTTTATAGTCCCCTTTAACTTTAGTCAGAAGATGCGCATGTCCTGAATAGATAAGTACATACACAAATTACTCGAGCATCCCTAACATTAGTATGAACAGTTTCACCATTAGCACAAAAACTGATCATCAAAATTTTAATTGATGTCGCCATAACTTACGTAATGTGAATTCTCACCTAGTGTTTCATCGTGGCTATCTCCCAAAAGCTTTCCACTTGCTGATTCATCTTGATGATAATCCAATACCGTGTCTTCATCTGCTTTTGTGACTTGAAATCTATCTGGCATATTTGTTAATCAAAGGCACTCTGAAAAAGAAGAAAATAATGTCAATAACTAACTTTCTACCTCTATGCAGGTCTGCAGTTTCTTAGTCACTAGGATCGACTTATCATTAGAAACCCAAGTGGGTCACGCCACGCCTAAGTCATGTTTTTGTTATATCACTTCACAAATTTTATAACTTACTGATGTCACATGATAGTGCGAGTGGGAGGGATTTTATTCATTTTGGAATCATCTGGAATCTCATTAGTAGAAAGGTTTTTGGGGTAATAGCTCTTACATAATCGTTTGCATAATAACTGCTTTGGTTAATGTCCCCCGGGGACCAAATTTCATGGAAAAGAATAAACATTAATTGGTTCTGCAATTTAAAACACATTTATTTGTTCGTCTACAAGAAGAGTTTTCCTATTTCATGGCACAAGTCAGTGACATTCTGAAACATGGGCAGAAAGAAATTCCAAAATTCATTTTTCGCTGTCATTAAAATGCATGTGATTTATCTGTAATGCAGATACACAAACCGACTGTTTGCATATCTACAAAAATGTATCTACATATTATCATTCCCACACACGCTTATGTACATTCACACATACAGATGTGTGGACAAGCGTGCACACAAAATCTGCATCCAAGCTTATCATGATCATTTCTCCTCCGTGATTTCGGCTAGCTGCTATTCACTATGCGTGTGTAAATGTGTGCGCAACGGTTCTCAATTCATAAAAGTAGATTTGTATGTATACACTTTGTATATTTGCATACAAAACCATTAAATAGATTATCGTTCAATAGAATCTTCATACACATACATACATATGTATGTACGTACGAATGTACATACATGCAAGAGTGCATTTCAGCAGGAACATGTGTATCCGCACGTAAAAATATGCCTCGGATAATATGTACAGACATATGTACATACGGGTCTGCATGTACGTACGTACGTACATATTATCTAACAACAATCAAATCGTAGGGGAACAGATACAGTGCTTATTGGAACAGTCGCACAATTAAAACAAATCTCACAATGGCCAAAACAAACAATTGTATGTACAAACGTATGTATGTACATATGCACAGACATTTCATGCGATTATAATACGGGAAAAATGTAATGTTTACGCGTAGCAAAATTCTTATTTCCATTTACTTGAAAAGGCGCCTGGTAATCGGGGATCGACGGCACTCTGCTTTGGCTTTTAGCTTCGTTTCTTGTTATTTATTTATTATTGTTACTCCTCTCCTCCTTTCCTCCTTATTGTTTAGTGAACTTTTCAATTGTACGAATAAAATAAAACTATCATATTAAAGGCGCATGAGTAATACAAAATGATTTTCTACTGTATATAATTTGGAATCGCGAGTTGGGGGAAATGCTGTTGTATTAATGAAAAGTTTAATTGACATCAAATGTAACGCATAGGAACGCATGGTACCGATTGTATTTTGGAAATTAGCACCCTAATTCCAATGATACCATTTTTGATAATTTTTATTCAGCTTTTGTGAACGCACAAATGTACGGTTTCTTGTCCAAATTTATAAAGCAGTTAAAAGTGGCTAACATACTTACATATGTACACACACAGAATATGTACATGCATACGTATATAAATATGGGCATTCATATTTAAACGTAGCTACCAACATATGCTAATACATTAGATCTAGAGCTTAATTTTATGATAAAAAGAGACAACTTTAATACTGCTGTTTGTAAACATGTATGTATGTATGTGCGGGTTTGCGGCGTTTTGAGCATTTTTACATTCATATTTACTTACATGTATACATGTATGTATACATACATTTTACATTTGTTTATGATGTAGGAGTTGATGACAAGCATTTAGGCAGATATTTGGATGAATATCAATCATCATTAGACACATCAGCTGTTGGAAAAAATACCATCATGCTAGGTATTCCAGTATTTTAATATTTATTTTTGGCCGTATCCACTACACCTCAGGCTAAAGGCGGGATAGAAGTTGTAAACCAATAATTTAAAACGAAAGCAGTGTGAGTGAGATCTAGTTTATAATTTTAGTCGATTTGGTTGTTTGGAAAATAAGTTGGCTAGCCTTAGTTAGCTGAGAGCCTATATTTTTGCAGCATGGATACATATCGTCTCGATACAAAGCTGTTGATTGGGTTTTCTTTGGATTTCGCGCGTTTTTCGTACCGATCCCCTAGTATCGATGAGAGTCAAAAATCGCAGCTTTTCTTCATTTAACAAAGTGATACATCTAAAAGTAGCAACATATTAATATCATGTGATGATTATCCCACACAAATATTCCCTTCGCCAATTTCAAAAACTATCACCACCTAATATATGTATATTCAGATATATCAAGACATGTATTTGTGTACGGTATATTTTTGATGGTCAGCCGGCATATTTCTTCGGTCACACTTTCTTTCCAGAGCTTGCCAAACACAGATAGTGGAAACCCCTGATAGTATCGATTGAGCTAGCGAAAAAATATCCCTTGACCACAAATGAAATATTCAAGTACAAATTTGTAAAATATATAGACATAAGGTATCCAATCAAAGAAAAAGGAGTATTTATAATAAGCCAAATTGATTTTTCAATCGGATTAAATTATTTTTTCAGTATTAAAAGTCTTTTAAAGCTAGTAATATCAAATAGAACATCAACATCGAGTAATATGATTATGACGAATAAGATTACGGTATACTATTAAAATGAGATGGTATATTTTTGAGGGTCTGGCCGTATATATATCGAACATTTCCCACCACTATTTCTTTCCATCGGCGTCGTTTGCGGGGCCTGTCGAATTTTTTTGTGCGAATTTTGTTCTAATTGAAGGTAAGGTCGATTTCTTATGTTATTAGTGTTTATTTAAAATGTATTTAATTGAGAAATTATGCGCGTGGTAAGCTTAACTCGCACAATTAAATTAGATTTAAGATTGTCTAAGAAACATGAACGAATTATATGATGGTCGCCTGGGTCGTGAATTTGCGCTAACACGTGTTTTCTAATAACGCGAGGGGATTGAATATGTATGCTTGCACATACCGACACACACATATTTGTGTAAGGGCGATCGGTATGGCGTATTACTTTTAATCAAATCTATCTGAAAAAATGTGTATTATATGTTTAGGTATTGTGTGTGTATGTTCTTATGCATATATATGCATGTAACAAGCTGTGAAGACATGTATCTTTTGACATGTGCACTCATCTTTTGATTCCTTTACTCGCAACGAATTTCGTCAATGCTCATGTTGATGCACATGTGTGTGTGGTAGGGCGTGTATGCTTGGGCATCTTAAATAAGTGTTAAATAAGAAAATACAAATGGTGAAAAGTTATTAAATATACTATTTGGTTTGTTAAAGAATTCCGCATTTATCAAAAATGGACGCTCCACCAGAGGGACACGTAGAGACAGAGTCCTGTAACGAGGTCGATGACGAGAAGTCTGTCAATTCCGACTGCCAGTCCATGTAAGTAATGCGCACTTGAGGCCTGCAGGCAAACGTCTGAAGTTTTGAAATTGCAGGCCGGCTTACATGAATTCGGTTTTGCGGCGCCAGTATTTGCAAGAAATGGTTAAAGCCATGCCAGTTGCAATTCAAAACAGAATTGTAGTGCTGAAGAATCTGCAGTTGGAGCATCTGAAGATCGAGGCCGAATTCTTTGAGGAGGTCTACAAGCTAGAGCAGAAATATCAGCTCAAGTACCAGCCTATGTTTGATAAGCGCAAGGATATTGTCATCGGGACAGTGGAGCCCGATGTGGAGAAGCCCAATTGGACGGAGCCCGAGAACCCAGAAACAGAGTCTGAGACCGAAGAACACTTCAGCGAATCACTGAAGGCTATCAAAAGTATTCCTCAAGATGCAAAGGGCATTCCCGGATTTTGGCTTACTGTTTTCCGTAATACTGCTATTCTCTCGGAAATGGTCCAGCCCCACGATGAGCCAGCTATGCGCAAACTAACTGATATATCCATAAAATACGATGACGGGGTATGTAGAGATCTACGCTTTCCTTCCTTTGTTCGGGCATTGTTAACTTTTGAACTCTTTTTCTGCAGCACTCGTACACATTGGAGTTTCATTTCGACAAGAATGAATACTTTTCGAACACAGTCCTTACAAAGCAGTATGTTCTGAAGTCCACTGTTGACCCAGATGATCCGTTCGCCTTCGAGGGACCAGAAATTTACAAGTGCTCGGTATGTTAAGCTGATCTTGGCATTATCTGACAGCACAATTAATTTAATCAATTTAATTTAAAGGGATGCAACATCACCTGGGAGAAGAAAATGAACCTAACGGTCAAGACAATCAGGAAGAAGCAGAAGCACAAGGAGCGTGGCGCTGTGCGCACCATTGTCAAGCAGGTTCCAACCGATTCCTTCTTCAATTTCTTCAACCCACCAGAGGTTCCATCCGATAAGGAAGAAATTGATGATGAATCTCAGCAGGTAAGCAGATCTTATGTTCAACTCTAAACTGAATTTAATAAATTTTTTTGCGATTCCTTTGCAGATCTTAGCAACCGATTTTGAAATTGGTCACTTTTTGCGTGCCAGAATTATTCCAAAGGCGGTGCTTTACTTTACTGGTGACATTGTCGATGATGAGGACGATGATGACGAAGAGGAGTTTGATGAAAACGAAGAAGAGGAGGATGACGATGATGCCGCTCCCCCAGCCAAGGGGCACAACAAGCATGCTGGTAACAAGAAACAGTCCCCCAATGACTGTCCCAACCAGTAGTTTTAGTTACATCCACAACAAATATGGCGGTGTTTCATCAACAGGAATAGTGTTTACCGATATTATGTAAATACATAATTCAAATTTAATTTGAAATATATTTTTGGTGAATTAAACTAAACGAAAGTGAACTACTAAACGAGCAGAACTACTTTTTTCCAGCCAAAAACTTGAGCTCCTTTTTTGATAAGTTGTAGGGATAATGTAGACTAGTGGGGACAAAGATTTGCCCAGTAACTCGACTGGAAATAGAAACGAGACATGTGAGTAAATTTGCAAGAAGAATTCACTCAAACTTACTTGTCAAAGTTCTCTTCATATCCGACCGTATAGTCTGCTGGTATTTTGGCTACCTTTTGGAAGGCTATGCACTCGGATGGCGTCGTGTTCAGCGCATAAAATGGATAGTCAAAAGCATTAATGTAGATGTCAACGCACAGTCCATGGCTCCCAAGATGCAGTTGACTGGCTACTGATGGTTGCGCCAGGCCACAGCTACCCAGCATTATATTTCTGTGGCAAGAGTACACAAAGGTTCCTTTATCACGGCTCGAATGGAAACATTGCACATGCTTGCCAGCTTTCGAGTGATCCACTGCAATCGGATCAAATCCGGGCCCTGCCATGTCGCACGCTAACAAATGAAAGATGAATTTATCAGTCGATGCTGTGAAAGGAAATGCATCACAATAAATTTACTATCTATGCTTTGGATCATATGTTGTGGTGCTAGTGAGCGGCCCACAGCCGAAACAAGTTGTCCGCCAAAGCTAAATCCAAACATGTAGCCACGTTTCACATCGAATCCATTTTTAATGAGAGTCAGAATGATGGTGACAATGGCACCAGTAATGTTTTCGAAATTTGTATACAATCTGTGTGGGGAAAGGATGTAGATGTAGCATAAGGTTTTACCAGAGAGTTCACACCTACCGCATATACGATGTGCTTGCAATTAAACTGTAATCAATACATATCACGCAGCCTCCACGATAATAGCTCAACCCTGAAAATTGATATGTGATACAGCAAGGTTTTTGATTGATTACTATCTGCTTACGATCGATGAGCGCCAGCGACCACTCATCAGCACAACTTTGGATCCAGCCATGCAGCACAATAGCAAATTTATCCGAGGGGGAGCAGCCAGAACCTCTTTGCAAATAGTCTTCGTCGAAAGCGGATGCCTCTAAGGTTTTTGTGTTGTTTCTTTAATACAAAAATATGTATAATTATTTGTTGCATGTCTGCTGAATTAGACACTTACTTATAGAACATAAGACGCATTGTTTTTTGTACATCATATTTGGTTCGTGGACGGAAAGCTTAAATAGAAAGTACTCTGATTTTTAGAAAATAACTTTCATTGAATGCCGATGATGCTACGCACAGATGGTTTCATTTCTAGCAGCAAGATTTGGAGCTCGCCTCAAAATTCCATATTTAAGGTTCAGCTTAGAATGAGTCTTATAAACTAGTAGTAGTAAAATAAATACTTTTAAACTTAGAAATCGATTATGTGTCAGCATTATCAACTATTTTTCATAGCAAAATTAAACAGAAAACATCAACGTAATATTAGTACGAATCTCTTGCTCGCATAAGTATTTGTGAGAGATCAATGACCAGTTCCAGTTCCGATTCCGGTTTTTTAGTTCCAGCTGACTCGAGCACACACTACAGAACCACAAACTGAACTGAAATGTGTTTTGGTTTATTTTGTAAGCGGTTTTATTTAAAAATTTGCAGAAAAACATGATATATAAGTAACATTACCACCAACAATATATCTTTTATATCTTGCGTCTCAATTTGTGTCGGCTACTCTCATTCTCATATTTATACACATTAATATTCACCTATGTAGAACATTTTTCATTGTCGTCAAAGTCTAAGGTGTTCAGTACGTTGACGTCTAGTTCGGGGTCCGCATACTCAAGAATGTTAAAGTCATCGCCAATTTCAGAGGTTAGCGACTTCAGTAAGTCGTCATCGTCACCTTCACCCAGCCCTCCCAAAAGGTCACCGAATCCAACATTTTCCAGCTCGACAGCAGAAGCTGCTCCCTCCTGTGCCTCGTTCATCTTTACATCTTGCTCCAGGCTTCTGCCATCCGTTGGCGGTGCTTTTCCACTCACACTCATCATGGGATTGTTCTGTGTTAGCGGCGTATTAGACATCATACCCATCCGCAGCACATCATTTTGTAGAAATAGTTCAGAGTTCGATCCCATTAGCATGGGTTCTGTGCTATTTTTCTGCAATAGATTCCTTAGCTTTTTGTCGCCAATTGGCTCGGTTCCATAAACTGAATTCAACTCCAATCGATTGTCTACTATGGACATTTTCACAGTGCTTGATGTTGCTGCTGCTGCTGATGCATGAACAATTGCTCTTTGCATCGGCGCCTTGACTACGAGAGTTTCATTTAAACTTGGGGACGCAAGATGTGGATTAATTGCGGCCGGCTGTGGGCCACCCACATAGCACGACGAGTCGTATTGATTGCCATCTGAGAGCAGAAAGGAGATTCAGTTGTATTATTTGTGTTGTACTTTCGATTACTGGACTTACTATAATTGACAAACATATTGGGTTGCTCCTCCTTCAATTTAGTTTGATGCTTCCATTGTCGTCCAATTTCTTCTTGCTTCTGGGGCTTTGCAGGCAGAGGGATCTTGTTCTGCTCGCGTCTCTGCCTCAAGGCCGAGCGATTATCCTTGGCTTTTTGCAAGAACGGAGCCTTCTTTTCGTTGCACAAGGAGCGCCATCTCTTTAGAATCTGCTTACAGCGATCATTCCAGTTCGGAAACAAATCCTTGAGATTCGGATGCTCAGTATTGGCATACAGTACAGCCGAAATGGTTGCCATTAGACCAAGATCTACAACATGAAATACGATGCTATAGATATAAACAAATAAGGTGTACAATGATTAGGTTTACCCTCGTCCTTGCGCATTTTCTCAGCGGTCTTTTGTGTGCCCGCATTCAAACTTTCCGTGACGGGCTCCACTGGCTTGGGCTCTTCCTCGACTCTCTTTTCGGGCTTCAAACACACTTGACCCATCATGCTTTGCATTTTCTGCTTATTCGCATTATTCGGCTGCGGGTGATAGTGCAGCTGCTGTGGGGGATTAGTAACAACATTCCCTGGCAAATATATCTGATTGTGGAACTTCTGTTCGGGCACAATTTGTTGAGGCACTACGTAGTTGTCGACCAAGACAACAGGTGATTCGCTGTAAAAATGAAAGGAAATAGAAGAGATTTAACATCACCATAATTTGAAATCTGAATTATCCACTTACCGCATTGACTTTTCCGTATTTTCCGATGATGTCACCGAGTTCACAGACGTATTCATGCCGTCCAGCTCTGAAATGTTTGGCGAGGCCAAAGAATCCAAAGGATTCCTGTTGGCCAGCACAGTATTCGATAGTTCAGATTGTGAGGGGTCTGCAAGTGGAACATTATTTAATTTATTTATTTATTTAAACTGAAATAACACCTGTAATTTTTGTATTTACCAAAAACGTTTGCGGTCAATCCATTCGCTGTTTTCGGCTGTAGTCCGGATCCAATTGATATTTGCTCTGTCAAAGAAGTTTTATTTTCAGGCTGATTCTTCTCAGCTTTCACCTTCTTCAGCGACTTGGCGGGACTCTTGGTGGCCAGTGCAGCATCCTGATCAGGGCTCTTGCCCTCGACATGCGTAAAATACATTTTCATTGAGGCATCTATTTCATCGGAGGAGTCTGATTCGCCAAGCACCAGCTCGCCCGGTTCCAATAGCGGCTTGCCGAAGAAGGCCTCTTGCAAGTACGGTGGATACGCTTCGATGAGCTTATTTTTCTGCTTCTTGCGTATAATTTTCTTCTTTTTGTCCATAACCATAATGGCATTCAGCTGATCGGCCGCTGGCGTATCCTCATTGTCCTTTTTGAGAGCTCGATTGCGCACCGAGAACCCACCAATGCCCAGCTTCTGCAAGTTTCGCTGCCGTTTCTTGCGCAAAATATGCACGCCCTCGTCGTTTGTAGTAATGGTGAAGCCCTCGGGTATGGGATTCTCTGTGCCATCCCAGACCATGCCGTCTTTGTACTTCTCGCTTTGAACCTCCTCAGCTGCCGCAGCATCAGCCAGCGCGTCTTTGCCATTGCCAATTGTTTGTCGCATTTTCCGCTTCCGCTTGATCTCAGTGGACAGGGACTTAATCATGGTTAATCCATTCTCACTCAGGCACACACCGTCAATCCAATGTATTGCCTCTGGAGTGGTCTCGATTAGATCGCTCGGCAAAGTCATTTGGCTTTGATCCGAGCCACTGGCATTCTTTCCATCTCCTCCACTGCCTTGTTGGGCCGATGCTTTATTGGACTGTGTCTGGGTGGAGCTGCCGGGTTTCCCGTCGGTCAGTGACTGCGGCATCTTTCCAGAGCAACGACACTTTAGGCACTTGTAGACATTCTTGTCATAGTGCTCCATGTTGAGCTGAGCGTTTATGGAGTCGCACAAGAAGTGCGACCACAGATCGCAGTTTTCACATTGAATTATCATTTCCCCGGTGCTATAAGAACTACGACACACTGAGCAAGCGGACTGACTGGTACAAGGCGGGCACTCGGGCATGTTGGAGTCGCCATAATCACTCTTTTCCGTGGGGTTTAGGCCGCACTTTTGGCACAGCGTACAGAAGGAGCATTTCCAGTTGCCAGAGGGCACAGTCTCCAGCGGGGGATTGACACAGTAAATGTGGTACGAAATGTCACATTCATCGCAGAGCAGCAGCCGCGCTTCGTCGTTTTTCTTGCCACATCCCTCGCATACCGTGCAGTCTAGGCAGCGCCAACCCTTTTGTAGAATTCCCTTGGAGGGCTTGACACTGGCACAATACGAATGATAGCATTGACCGCACTGGGCGCAGGTGATCATTACCGCGTCACTTTCAATGCCCAGTGAGCCGCACATGACGCAAATATCCTGATTCAGCGTATACTTATCTCGGGTGGAGCACAGCACCATCTTCTTGTCGCTGGTTAGGTCCGCATCTACGTTACGATTAACATACCGATCGCTTGAAAGATTTGGCAGCACAATCGTCCGTCCCTTGCCACGAGTGCTGCGTTTTTTGTTTATCTGCGAGAGCACGCCCATGCGCTGAAGTACGAATTTTCCACTCTTTCCGCGTACGTTTGTCAGGCACATTTTCTTTTTACCAGTGGGCGGCATCTTCTGCACATCCTCAGTGGACACATCCGCAATGGGTTTGCCCTCCAAGGGATCAACAAGATCCAAGTCCTTTACGCTCAGCTGATCAGCGGACGAGTCCATGGCAGTCAACACGATAGAGTCAATCAACTGATGAGGCTGGGCAGGACCAGAAGAATTCAACTTGCAGTTCGGACAGACATAATCATAGTCCGGATTCTGTTCCTTCTTCTTGTGATAGGCCGTAAGGTCTGCTTCCTCGTCACATGTACTGTGTACAAATCTGGAAATGAATGCATTAATAAATGTAGGGAGGGCCTAAATAAATGCTTTAACATACTTGTGGCACCAGCTACATTTAACCATTTCCTTGTGGGATGCTGCCCTGTATGCCTTCTGGCAAATCGGGCAGGAAAATCCTTTATTTCGCTGTTGATAACAAGAGTCGCATATGGTGTAGTGGCTATGCCATCGAGAGGAGCTACCACCACCTGGAGTCCTAGATCCACAGTCTGTGCAGACGCGACAGCGCTGAAATATTAGATGAAACGTAAATATGTAGTATGAAGATCTGCCGAACTTCCTACTTACATTGCATTTCCATCCATATTTTGGAATTGCTGAGATTACGGGCCTAAAGCAAGAGGCGTGATAGATCTTTTGACACTGCTCACACTTGACGTATTTCAAATCATTTGAATCTTGCTGTCGACAAATTTGGCACTTGGTACAGCGAGCGCAGTTCCATCCAGAACGGGTATCTGCAAAGAATGATGAAGTTAACTGCGAAATCGGAACAGAATCGGGAAGACCATTACCTGGCATATTGGCTAAACCAATGCAGGTGGAATGGAAATGGTCTCCACAAGTGCTACACATAATCAGCTTCGATAGATCCCCCAGCGAAGAACAGGATAGACACTCAACGTTATTGTCACTACCTGCAAACGCAACAAATGGGACAAATTTATAGTTAACAAGTCAATGGATGTATAAGAGTTGTATAAGTCTTACATATCAAAGGCACTTGGCTCAAATGCTCTGTGCAAAATACTGTAAAGCTCTCCAATATCAGCAGACATCCGGCGGCAGCGGCACACGGCCAGTGATGAACTTGGCGGCAAATCATCTTGCAATTGATGGAGGCTCCATATCGGCCGCAGAAGTTGCATTTCTGTTCTAAGAATCCGCCAATATTGTTCACAAAGTAGGCAGCATCCAAATCGGTCATCTTTGTTTTGCGCAATGACCACATAGCACACATTCGGTGCACATAAACGAAGCCCTCATCGAGGAACTGTGAAGGATGCACTATCTCCGCTTGGCCAATTTTGTCCAACTCATAGTTGCTCTCGGCCGCGCCAGTGGCCTCCTGTTTGGAGCCATAATACGGCCGACTCCCATCTTCTGTGAGCCGATCAGGTGGATATTCATCTTTAATGTCCGCTGGAGCCTTTAGTTGCAGAATCGCCCCCTGGCCCAAGGCACTTCTTTCACCGAGATTGCATAAACAGCACACCTTTCCCGGGAACTGTTCGGGCGAGTAAGGAAGTTCATCGCCCACCACAGGCTTCTCTTCAACGTTTGCTACCACACTTGTATTCATTTATTTAATTAATTCCTTGCGCTTTATGTAAAAGAAAACATAAATTCGCCGCTTTTTTTATTTTGTATACATTTGTGAACTGAATAGGTTCACCTTAACCCATTTAACACCCCATTGAAAGACGTCCATCAAAACAGGTGAACCACTTGAATAAAGTCGCGGAAAATATTAATTTTTGTACAGCTTCCATGTAGACCTTTTTATTCAACAAAAATGATCACCATACCTTTTACTTCACTTGAACTGACCGAAAATTCTTCGAGTTTCATCATTTTCGTGGGTACCCAAGTGGTCTTCTATGGGTTAAGTGTTACTTTTTGTTCATGGTCGGAATTTGTAGTTTGTATCTTTTTAGTTTGAACCTTATTTTGTAAAAATCCCAAAAAAAAAGTTCTGAAAACTAGCCATTCAAGTGAAAAATGTATTCATTAATCGTATTCAATAGTAGTTTCAGGGCAGAGAGTTTAAGTTTGCTAGTAATGTTGAACAGAATAGCAAAATCGCTGAATATAGTTTCAGATAATGGACACACATCGGTATATTTTTAAAATGAGTAGGTATTTAGCATAGGCGGTATATGTTATCGATAAAAGAAGTAATTGTGATAAGATAAATATACGAAAAAAACAAGACAAAACCCAAATTTAAGTAGACAAGAACATGTAAATAGGGTTTTAAGATGGCCATTTATCGTCCTCGAGGTACACTAGCCCGAGTCATTCATGCTAAATTCCACAATGACAACTCCTTGGACAACATAGACACTCGAAGGGTATGTTGTGGACTGAGTTTTATGATTCTTATGTATGAACCTCCCTAATGTTTATTGCTTCCACACTCTAGTGGTACTCATTGGCGCACTCACTACCTCCGAGGTTTCAGTCGAAATTTGTGCCCCTCGAGCAACCGGACACCACCACAGTACACTGGCTGGAACGCACCAAATTACTGTCGGCCAACATATGGATGCATTTATGGCACGCGCTAGCCCGTTCAATTCTGCAGTTTTTCATGACTCAAACGGATATCAATGGTTTTCTAAAGCGTGGCTCAATGTTTATTCTGTCAGAAGATCAATTCAATAAGTTGCTTGTAGCAGGGGGCTTTTCCGCATCATCGGAGCCGGTACAAGTCGCACCTTTATGTTGTCGAGCAAACAAAACTTAACGAGCATCCCATTTCAGGTTACGCTGTTGGATATCGGTGCCGGCGACGGCGAAATATCATTACGAGTGGCAAACACTGTGGCCGAACTAAGTGGAAATGCCGACCTTAGAGTTTTTGCGACTGAAGCTAGTTGGACAATGCGAGATAGACTGAAGAAACTTAATTTTAATGTGATTACCGAGATCGGAGGCTTGCAAAACATGGAGCTGATACTATGCCTGAACGTACTAGATAGATGTTTTGACCCATTCAAACTTTTGGAGGACATTCGCAGTACACTCGCTCCTGGGGGTCGAGCTGTCATAGCCCTAGTGCTTCCATATATGCATTATGTTGAGACCAATACTTCGCATTTGCCAATTCGTCCTTTACTAGAAAGCAGCAACAACGGACGCCAGGCTTCTTTCGAGGAAGAGGCCACCAAGTTTATGGAGCTGTTGGAAAACTGTGGTTTCAATGTAGAGTCCTGGACGAAAGCACCATATCTGTGCGAAGGAGACCTGCATCAGTCATTTTATTGGCTCATTGATCTAATTGTTGTTATATCGAAAAAGACCTCTAAGACCTAGACCATATATAGGTCTCCAAAAAACTCTTTAATCTCCAGTTAAACGCGAAGTACGGCCGCGAGTACAGTACGAAAAATGAAGCTTTGATTCCTAATTCTTTATAAAATAAGTTAAAGGCCACGTTGCTACGCTAAGCATTTATACTTAATACATTTATAGGCTATCAAATAGGTATCAAATTATACTTCTGTAATAAATTACCAAAAATGTAATTTACAAAAATTGGTTCAAATTATTGCTAAAATGGGACTATAATGGTGAATGCGTGAATCACTAAAAGGAAACATTTCAACAGTTTAATGATGTTTAATATATTCAAACATAACAAGATACAATTTTTTTGGAATCTAACAGGTTTGGGTTCTTTAAAATAAATATTTAATATAACATAAAAAGTTCAATTTTGAAACCCCTTATTGCTTAGCTTATTTATAAGAAAAGCTCTTTAAAAGAGTCCAGTCCAGTCCAATCTAATGGATAATAATATCTCAGTATTTGGGTTGCGCGAACATCACCTCCAGGTAGTTGTTAGTGTATACTATCGTTTCAGCATCTTCGGCACAATGATTACCCAATGGCAATATCCCGCGATAAGGATTCTCGGCGATATTATACGATCGTTCAATGACAATGTCGTTCTCCCTGGCCACTCGTTTCCAGAGTCCTCTGCAATCGCCTGGCTTGCAAAACACGTGCTCGGTTGTACACGCAAAAAGACAGCACATTAAGGACGTTTGCACATTTACAGTTGTCCTAATCTAAGCTAATTTTAAAAACAATTTATTTAAGTACTATGCATTGTTGTGCAGGTCCATCGTTTGTAAACAAAATGTTAATCAAAGAGCGAACCACTTCAGAAATCCCTATAAAGGCATGAACATGAGAACTAGTTCTGGAACGAGTCGTCATAAGAGTGGCATTGCTTGGTTTTAATGAACTATTATCCAACAGGTAGTACTGAACGAGTCGTGGCATCTCTGCTGGTTCCTTTTCGTGCTGTCACTTGCCATTCACACGTGCGAGTAACATAGCAATCATTGTTTTGATTTTTAGAGAAACATGTCAGAAATAAAAGATGAAAAGCAGAAGACCAGTAATCCTGAAAGTAAGCCAGAGAGGTCGCGAGGAAACAAGAGGAAAGACAGAAAGGAGAAGGCCAATCCGACCGTCAAAATAGTGATTCGACATTTGCCGCCAACAATGACGGAACAGGAATTCTTAGATCAAGTAGGGCCGCTGCCGGAAAGCGACTCCTACTATTTTTGCCAAGCGGATTGGTCCCTGGGTCATGACGCGACATGCCGAGCCTACATCGACATGACCCTAAAGGATAACACCGAACTGCTGCAGTTTCGAGATCGATTTGATGGATACGTGTTCGTGGATCAATACGGCGTGGAATACCATGCCATGGTGGAGTATGCTCCATTCCAGTGCTTCCTGAAGAACAAGTCGCGCACTGATGACAAGGTGAACACAATAGAGTCCGAGCCACACTACCAGGCTTTTCTGCAAAAGCTGGCCGATGAACGAGAGGAGGCAACCCGCATGGGTGAGGTCAAGATCGACCTGACGTTCGACCGAAAATCTGACGACAGGGTGAGGTCCACGCCGCTGCTTCAATACCTAGCTAACAAAAAGGAAAAGCGGCGGGAAGAAGCCCGAAAACGGAATGAGGAGAAAAAGAAACAACGCGAGGAGCAAAAGCAAGTCAGATTGATGGAACAGATGGAAATCAGTAAACCGAAAGAGGCCAGCGCCGATGCTAAAAAAGATACAGGCACCAAGCCCAAGGCCGGCGGTAAAGATAATCAATCACAAAATCAGACAAATGAGGGAAACAAGAACTCGCGGTCAAAGCGGCGGATGGAGCGTGACCAGCGTCGGCGCGAAGAGCATGAGCAGCGAAAGCTCGACCGAGACCGAGACCAGAGAGACTTAAAGATTCCTGAACGCCAAGAAAACACCGACAAGGAAAAGCCATCGAGCTATAAAAATGGCAAGAAAACGAAACAGTTGAAAGATTTCAACAAGACAGAAAGGGACATTGCCATTTTGAAAAAAGAAAACAAATCTGATGTAAAGAAATGTGAGCCAACGGGATCCAAGAAATCGATTGTAGATGATCCAACGCAGGCACCGGAAAAGAAGGAAGAAAGCAACCCTCCAGCTACCGCCAAGAAAAGTGCACAAGTTGTCAGCGATCAATCGGAGAACGACAATTCGGCAGCTACCACGGTTAAGCAAGCAGCTCCATCCAGGTCAAAAAGTTTCGATGATACCCGAAAGTCCAGCTTTAGATCATCCGAGGAGCGTCGCATTCGAAATAAGGTAATACCTCAGCATGTATTTAAGAATAAAAGAGAAATTATCATTGTATTTGCTTGCAGGATCGTCCTTCCATTGCGATATATCAGCCGAAGGTTCGCACCCGTAAGGGATCGGGAGACGGCAACAAAGACGCCGCAAAACAGCGCGATGAGCCACTTTCGGATGGAGAGGTTTCTATAGTCGAGGAGAAGTCATCGGCAAGGAGAAACAAGAGGCCAGGTCGACGCAATAAGTCAAAGCCCAGCGAGGGTGTATCCAAGTCTTCAGAGAATAGTTGCAGTGCAAACCAAAACCTCTTGGCCGTCGTGAAATAAGGAAAATATGTATATTTTGAAATAAATGAACATTCACTCATGGGATGGCGCAATAACGTCAGTAGAACTCGCTCTCCATATCCATTTGTGTACACGTTTTCTGATTATTCTTAACTTGATCCTGCGACTGGTACATGTTGGCTACTTGATGGGCATCTGTTGCGTTCTCGCAGCTCTTGTCATCCCGAATTCGAATGAATCGGGGGAATCGCAGCGAAATGCCTCGCTCAGTGTCCACGATGCCTATTGCTGCCCTATGGATGGGGCTAAGGGAGAGATCGGCGCACTTTACTTCCCACACCTGAGCCGGCTCAAACCAGTGATCCGGTTCCAAGCTTGAGTCATATCTAAAGTACGACTTGGCACTGGGTATAACGTGCTTGCCCAGGAATTCCGAGTGTATTCGCAAATCTTCATCAGTGAATCCTGAAAAGAAGAGAACTTAGTGAGCGAGGTCCATAAATGTGAAATTAGGGCTTTACCTGTTCCAATTTTACAGATGCTTTGGTATTCCTCGTTTTCGGTGTCATAACAGGCAAGGAGAAATCCACCATACGTGCCGGTGCGTCGCCCCTTTCCTTTGTAGCCGCCAATTACCACAAGATCCAGCGAGTCGCCCACATTTGACAAGTAATCCTTTTTCAACTTTAGCCAATTCCTCGATCTTTTGGCAATTTCATACGTTGCCTCCTCATCTAGAGTCTTGACCATGAGACCCTCACAATTGCCTGCAAGAACATAAACGATTTAATTAGTGAAACTGGCTACACTGCTGCTCGACTGACCTTTGACTGATTCCTCTAAAAATTGTTGCACTTCATCCATGTCGTTGGTGTCCAAAGCTGTGGCGAATTTCCATTCACCTTCAACCTCCTGGAAGTGCTCCAACAGCAGCTTGCGCCGCTCGGCCAATGGACTTGTGACCAGCGTCTTGCCATTAATATACAGAAGATCGAATATGTAAACGCAGACTTGAACCTTGATCTCTTCTATATCCACGTTTTTTCTCTTGCGCGTACTCAGTACTTGGAAGGGCAAAATCTGCTTTCGCTCCACATCCCAGGCAACGATCTCGCTATCAATGATATAAGACTGCACTGGCCCTTTGAGGAAACCCTTGCTCCTGGCAATCAAGTCCGGATACTTTGCCGTATTGTTCTCCGAGTTGCGCGAGAATATGCTTATCTCTCCCTGCTCGTTGCAATGAATCTGCGCTCGTTCCCCGTCATACTTCCACTCACACGTTATGTGCATGCTACCGAAACGCTCAAACACCTCGTGGACTCCTTTTGTTGGTTGGGCGAGCATGGGCCTCAGCGGCATGCCTGGGTGCATGGGACAGCGTTCTTGGAGCTCCTTGATGTCATACTTCAATATAGCAGGAATGATAATATCGTAGTTGGGACATTGGCTGGAAAATATGCAAGTTAATATGTGCAGATTGTGAAACGAGTTATCATTTATACCTATAAGCGGTCTTCAGCAACAAGGTGGTCTCGGCTATTTCATCTTTGTAAACGTCGACTATTTTGCTGGGCTTGCAGTCGTTAATGTGATTTTTCTTAACCAAAGCAGTGGCAAGAGCGGTGAGCAGACTTTGCTCTGCGATGCCAATGCGCAACTTGCCGATCAGGGAGCGTATGAAGAAGCGTGCTTCGGAGGACCGACAGGCCACAAAGACATCATAGACTAGCGTCATCTTGGTCTGTCCAGATATCTTGGCTATTTCCCTCAGCTTGTTGAACACACCTCTGATGTTCAGTGGTGCCGGCTGAAACATCATGCGTTGAGAGACACGCGATTGCTCGGCGACAATGCCCAGGTCGCCGGTTAAGTGGGTTTGAGATTTGATGTGTGCCAAGTTGCGTCCCGTGGCTTTGCAGATTGCCTTCATTAGCGTGGTCTCCGCCACACCAAGTTCCAGCCCCTCGTAGGCGGGGGCCAGCTGATTAATACTAAGATACACACTGGGCACCAGGTCACTTGGGCTAACCAGCATAACCGAGCAGAAAAAGTTGCTCAACGTATCAATCATCTTGAGGCGGCCTTTGGTCTCCTCTATGACTTGAAACGTCCTAGCTAACGCCAAATACGGTGTCCTGCAAGGGTTATCCTATTAAATAATAGCTCCGACTCAGAATTCGACTTACTTACACCGCTTTGGCAGCCCAGTATGCGTTTTTCAGTGGATGATAGGATTCGTTCGAAGGGTCGTAGTTTTCCACATCGTCTTTGCTATCTTTAGATGTGGTGTTCAATCCGATTGTTGTCACTTTCCGCTCAACTTTGCTGTCCGCTGCCGGCTCCTCCTTAATATCCGTTTCCATAGGTTCACTTTTGGTTGGATTTGGATCAACACGCTGTGGTTCCGTCTTGACTTCAGCTGTCTCATCTTCGCACTTGATTTTTGGTTTTTTTTCAGGCAAATCACTCTCCTTCTTAATTCTACTCAAACAATTGTGAGAAACGATTGAATTAGTTGCATCTTGTTAAATAAAATGCATTGTTTTGGTCTTACTTAGCAACTGTTTTGGCTGGGCTGCCCGGCACATCGGATTTTTGCTTAAAAAAGGAACTGTTTGGGGAAAAACAAAACAAGTATTAGCCATATATAGTTCGAATTAATACAAGTGAACTGTATTTACGTTATGGACGACTGTTGCATATTGATCTAATGTTTAAACAAATGCAATTTTGTGCAGATATTCTTTGTTGTCTTTTCCCGCTTTTCCCGGATTTATCGATAAATTGTGTGCAGTAACTTATCCCTTGAGCCACCATTTATTTAAACAGTGAAAATTTGTAAATTCTTTCAAGTCTTCTTGTAAATACTTCCTCTTTACTTGCAAAAAGATATTCCCCCTATTTATTCACCTGAATGGTTGGTCTTATAATGTTCGTTCTTCAATTGAAATAACCACTAGTGACAATGGGTTAAGCGTTTTATATTCCCCAATGTCGATGCCTTGCAGGTTTCGCAGCCCTAGTATGCATTTTACGGAACGATATTAAATAATTTGAATAGGAAAGTTTGAATTTAACATCCTAAAAACAAATACATCTATGAGAATTCTAAAAAATAAAAAAAATAAAATAGTCTTGATTTTACATTAATATCGGACTAAATATTCGTGCAACTATAATATCGATTATTCCTATCGATATTTTGAAAGAAAATATATATACGTAAGGGCTTGTTGTAACTAAAAAAAGTTAAAATTGATAATTACCACAGCAAGAATATGGCGGACGAAAGCATTACTCGAATGAACCTGTCGGCTATTAAGAAGATAGACCCCTACGCCAAGGAAATCGTCGACTCGTCGTCGCACGTCGCATTCTACACCTTCAACTCGGAACAAAATGAATGGGAGAAAACTGACGTCGAGGGCGCTTTTTTCATATATCACCGCAACGCCAAGCCATTTCACAGCATTTTCATCAACAATCGTCTAAATACAACTTCATTTGTGGAGCCAATCACTGGGAGCCTGGAACTACAGTCGCAGCCCCCCTTCCTCCTCTACCGCAACGAGCGCTCACGCATCCGCGGATTTTGGTTCTACAACAGCGACGAGTGTGACCGCATGAACAGTGTAGTGAACAGCTTGCTGCAGAACAAGGAATCCAATGGCCAGGTGCCGAATACTAATCCGGCCCCTACGTTTGTGATCCCCAAACACGACAATGCAAGCATATTTAATATGCTGAGCAAAGCCCAGAAGGAGTACAACGCACAGTGCAACAGCCACTCCAAGCCAGTGCAACAGGAAAATGTGACCCCTGGGAATGTACTCAAGTTCTTCGAGTCGGCAAAGCAGGCTACAGCGGAGTCGCTGTTCAATCGCGTACAGCCGCTCTCAGTGGATCAATTGGAGAAGCAGCAGCGTGCAGCTACGCCTAGCGAAGGGTTAATTCCGTCGTCGAATAGAGAGGCTCCTGTCGAAAGCCGGCTCTCGCCGTTTCAGAAGCCATCGTTGAATGCTCAGCCCTTGCCACTGCTCAGTGAATTGAAAATCGGATCTCCATTGATGGCAAACGAAGACGCTGGCAACTGTCTTCGGCGTTTGCTGGTGGGTGACCAGTCGGAAGTAAAGCCAGCCCTTATGCCACCTTCCATGTTCGATGCACCCAATGGGAATCCGGAATTCTCGAGGCAGCCGCCCGTACAGCCATTGAGTTCATCTCGATTTGTGCAGGCCTTCACTTATCTTATCCAAAACGATAAGGAGTTTGTCAATAAGTTGCACAGAGCATATTTGAAATTCGATGAAGATTCTTATTAAAAAATGAATTTATGTATATGATTTATTTTCGATTGTGTTTTTGTTTTGCACTAGGGTCGGATCACTGATTGAACATCCATTGAATTCATCTTTATAATTGTATTCACTGCTTTCACCTGAAACTACTTCAAAGTCTCTTCCAATTTAGTTTGCAACTCGAGTCTACATATCAATTCCAAGATATAGTAGGAGGATAAATGGTTTAGGCTCCTAGAAAAGTTTTCGAATAGTAAAGACGCATAAGTTTGTTCTATACTAAATTTGCTTAAATGAATGCTTCAATTTGGTCTAGTAGATCTAGAGAGGATCACGCCCTATAGCCGACTAAATTAATATGTTTGTAAGGTATGTACTGCTTTAAAACAATTATAAATAAAATATCAATGTGATCATAGCAGTAAATAAATTGGTAATACATTGCAGAATGAAACGAAGCTCTAAATTCCTGTGCGGAATTTCGGTGTTGATTTATGTTAGGGAGCCACACAAACACCACAATAATATTTCTGGTTAATATATCTTTATTTACAAAATCAATTGGAAAGCCCAGAAGGCACACAAATGATAGTTGAGTTGAATGGCAAATAGAATTCAATAAACATAGTTTTAGTAACAACAAATATCAAAAACTTTTTTTATTTAAATTAAAACTTTCAACTTCGAAAGGAAAAAGTACATAACACAAAACAGCCACATTCTAAAATCGATATGGCCTCCAGCAGATCCTCCGGATGTTGCGAATGCGGTCAAGTTTTTGGAGTAGCCCTCGAAAGAGACTACACACTGATAAGAGTCCACATCATCATCACTATCGTAAACTGCAACAACCGTGGTCGCATTGAAGTATCCGTCTTCGTTTTCCTCAGGCGCTCGGGGCTCCTTCTTAACAACGTCATCGTCTTCCGATCTGCAAATGGGGAATGTTAAGATCATTCATTTCACTGAGTATTCGATTCCTTACATGATGGTTAGGGTGGGCTTTGGAAACACATTGGATACCACGCATTCCAGCTGAGTTTCGTTTTGAATTTTATTCTGATTCAGATATAGAGTGTAGTTCCTCACATCGATAACCTGAACCTTTTGGTGTTTGGTAATCGTCTCCGAACCCGTCTGAACCACACACTTGTAGTCCCCTGTTGTGTGTATTGTGGGATTTATTAAAGCCAACGAGCTGTACTGTTTATTGGGATCCGTTGAGCTTTCATAGGAGCTGTCAATATCATTTTTAAATTCAGGCTGCAAATAAAACAATATGAATTAGTATAAAAGGTCTTTGTAGTTCATAATTATAGTTACAATGGGTGCTGGATGAGCTCCGCGAATCCATTGATATATAGTCTTATCATCTCTGAACCACTTCACGGTGAGAAACGATTGTGTATCTTTGATATCATAGGCGCAGTCCAATACAGTGGGTTCCATGTCTTCATTCTGAAGGACGATCAACTTTGTTTGGGAATCATCTTTTGCTGGCAAGCAAAGCCCACCTATAAACAACAAGAACAACAATTCAATTAAAGGTAAACAAAAAAATAAAGAAAAATCGTAGATATTTTTAAGCTTCTCTTTCACAGCTGAGGCATAGACCCCATCTGCAAAGTATTTGCAGGCTTGGGTAATCAAGAACATACTTGTAAGATATGCCAAATCCAGATATATGTATACATATATGGGTAAGAACACATGCACATTTAATAAACTGGAAGACTATTTGAGTGAAGAATATTGTATACATATATCATGAAAATTCACAATATAGAAACACGTCTAAAGATTTCGCGAAAAAGCTTTTATTTACGAAAAGCTAAATATCGAGAAAACAGATGCTCGTTTAGCTTAAAAATAGAACCAAATAACAAACAAACCGAAACAAATAAATAAAAATATTTCACTTTTGGTAGTTTGTCATACACATATGTATACATTTTTATGTACGAGTTAATAGATCTTCCAAGTAAAAGTAGATTTAGTTACTACGTAGATCTATCTTTTCTTTATCTTAATAGACTTTTGGCGCGAAAAGATCCGATCTATATATGTCCTTAAATTGGAGTTACAACCAGATACGAAAATTCCACCTTCCTTATTGTAAATATCCGTTTCGGATCACTAGTGTTGTTCACAAATACACTCGAACAAATAAACTCGAAGCACAGTTTTCCGTTTAATGGTTATGAGTTCAAATATGACTTCTGTGCAGTTTTCCGCTTTATTCAAAGATATCTTTTTAGGAATTGAACAATTACTGCGGTGGTCAATCAAAAACTATGTGTTTTATATAGGTACAAACTATATGTGTTGTTGGACACATGTATTTATTTATAGATATCCGATTTGTCATTATTTTTCTCAAGGTTTGTACAATGTACATTCGGTTTATATATATTTGTTGTATATATCTTTATTTGCACGATGAAATGATTTCATTTCTTAGTTTAAAAATAGTTCTCCAATGTTAAATACTGTTCACATTTCGCACTTGCAATAACTCCGTACCTCTTTGGAATAATCCTATCGTAAGAATGACAATAAGCAGAGGATCCATAATAGTTTATTTACAACACTTCCTCCTCCTACATATACTAGTATGAATAGTATAGTATACCACCGAGCAGACTTTCACAAATGTACAAGTATTTAGCTTAACCGCCAGCTCTGCATGGTCAAACACAAGTGTCGGGTATATCACAACTGAACTGAATGTTTTTGGCCACCGTCAAGAGAGAGAGAGAGAGAACACCGAACCGAACCACACGACATGTAGAGAGAGAGCCAAGAAGAAACACGGCAGGCACACCACCACCATCACCACAACAACCCACCCAACCCAGCGTGGCTATATAGAAAAGATAATGCCGGTATTTCTCTCTGCCTCGCTGATCTCGCATACAGCCCGTGCCACTTGTGCATGGTAGAATTATATGGACATGTGCGTATGCCATGCATGCATGAGAGAGAGAGAGAGAGAGAGAGCGATCGTTGTGCAGCTGCCTGCTGCCTGCCCTATGCACATGAGGGTTGGAAAGGTTTTCCGCTTCGTTACTCTCCGTTGCTCCTAGCTACTAACGGCTGGCGCTGACTCTTTGAGCGCAAGTTGGTTGTTGTACCTACGCCCCCCACCTGGTGAGGCCTTTAGGGCAGAAAGGAAGTGTGTCTGACCGTTTTTTTGGTATGTTCTGATCAGTGTTTTAATTGGGAAATATAAGTTTAGATTTAAGTACAGGCTCGTGCTTAGGACTTTTGTGCTCTTTGGGTAGTTGTTGAGGAAGGGTATGCTCAAAGTGAGTTTACTTTAAGACTACTCTGATTTTGTTGTTGCCATACAAAAACTGAGGAGCTCGTTCCGTTTCGCTGCCCAACAAAAGAAAAAGCCTTCACTGTACCTCTATGTATCTCACTGAATACAATACACCACGAACATAACCCTTTCGGTATTTAATCATATGTAGTTGCATATGTACATATACATACATATGTACATACTTCTACCAACGTACTTATGTATGTACAGCAGATCCAACTGTATATTACTCCATTTATCGCTCTAAATTGATTGTTTTTCGAGGAGGAATGTTGAGAATGTTGCCACACTTACTATAATGTCACACTTAAAAATGGATATACAACAAAGATGAGTCACTGAACCAAATAGAACCATGGCACAGTCTTGAAGAAGTTCCCAACAATAAAAGTTACACTCTCTGAGGATCATATGCATAGCAATTTTAGGAATATCTTTCAACGTTTATTGGGGTGTTGGCAGTGGAGTTCTTGCCACCACTTTTAAGCATTCCTTTCCTTCTTCGTAGTGTCGTCTACATTCTCTAAGGTTTATATTGCAGATGGTGTTCCGAACCAGCTCCCTGTAGCTGTCTTCCACAATAAAGGAAAACTCCCGAAACCTTGAAACAGATGCACCCCTCACGCCGGCTAACTAAGTAATTGCATGGGCGGTCTATTGATGGATGGAGAGTGTCGGTTGCCCCCCTTCAGGAATGATATAATACTTTGCAAAAAAAAGTAGACGGATTCCCAGGGATAAAGCCAGGTTAGAGCCAGGGAACGTCCCGCCAGGATTTGACCGCCCATACAATTAGTGAGCAGAAGTGATGTGCTGGTGTCTGGTTTAAGGGTTGCACCGTTTTTCGAATCGTTAGTCCGATTGGATTGACTTGCTAGGCGTCACTTGTCACTTGTCGCGTGTTTGCCGGAACACCCCCGAATATTTACCCATCGAATATGAAATTCGGTCCAATGTGGTTTTCCTGGTTATCTATAAGCCATCAAAAGTTGCGAACTAATTTCATCTCTCGTAAAGCATAATCTTATAAGCATTATAGTCCTTTGCTCCTGTTTGTATAATACATCCATCCGAAACGATGTATTCAAGCCAGAAGGACACTGTCGAATACCCTTACATTTTGTTTTGCCTACGGAGATGGAAAATCCAAATCAAATATTTCCATATTAAATCTGTTTAAAATTTACTTAACGCAGATGAGTAATTAATTTTCATTGATTTAATGTTTCTCAATGTCAGACTTACGTTCTGCATTTCAGAGCTAATGGTATCAGGTGGGCTAATTTACTCTTCAGAATGTGACTTCTGAATGCCCGTAAATTGAATTACACTTAAACAATAGGTAACAGAAACCGCTCGAGAAATTTTCCACCATTTCATCACGAAAACAATTCAAAAGTGGGTTGTTTCTGAAGAAAACTAAGCACCGATATGATAGAAAATCAAATTCATATAAAATACACCAAAATTAAAAAATTTCCCATATATGAAAATGGCTAAACACTTTGTGTTTGTCTCAGTGTATGGCAAAAAGTGTAGCGTAAACTTTCCACCCCTAGTTTGTTTCGAGCTCGTTAGCTCACGCCCCCAAACGCGGAGTGAAATATTTTCTATCTCTCTCATCGGAGACAAGTGCAGCATCCTTTTTTGTCCAAAGGCTGTAGTTGGTAGAATCGTAATCGAAGCTTATTTATTCAAGGGCAGTTAAAAGTGTTGTGTTTCCGCGCGACTCCATAATTATGTGTTTTATTGGGATGTGACTCATTAACGGACACTAAAAATACCTTCAGTGCGGCGAATGTGTATCCTATATGGGCTCTCAGTGCAATGGAATTTTCATTTCTAAACAAGGCGAACTTCGACAAGGACTGCATCTACAACACCAACACGGACTTTTATAATAACAACACAAATGGGGCCCTCTCCGTGGCCAATCACATGAATCATTATAATCTAATGATTGACTCCAGCTACAAGCTGTGTGCCAACGAGACTGCAATGAGGAGTTCATTAAATCAAGAATCGAGCTTACTATTTTCGAAAATAACAACTGTTTCGGAATTCTACCCCTCGGCACATAACATTGCGTCCTATAACTCTGGTGAGTATTCCAATAAGTCAGACATTCTATAGCACAATGCATACAAATTCTGGGATGTTCTACTATTCGGCAATCTACAAATTCCCAAACACTCTCATTATCGTACACTTTTTCTGTTTCTTCAGATTTTCATTTAAAGGCGTATGACGATGGATTGAGCTTGACTGATAAATCGAAACAGAGAAGAATTCGAACCACATTCACTTCCAACCAACTGAATGAATTGGAAAAAATATTCCTAGAGACCCACTATCCAGATATTTACACAAGAGAAGAGATCGCAACCAAATTACACTTGACTGAAGCCAGAGTACAGGTAAGAGAATAATCATAGAGTCACATGAAGCTTTCGGTGCCCTGTCTGAAGAGCAATCGCTTCGTAGGTAGCTTTTTAAAAAGTTATTCGAACTTTAAAGTTGACTCATTAGGTTGTATGGTAAACTTTCCATCCGCCTATAGTGACTCAATATAATAGAGAGAGACGATCGAACAATTGTTAGCATTGCAGCGAGCTTCTGCTTGGACAAGTTAGATATCGGGCTCCGGCTTCCATTTCTCGTTTCTTCACTTTTTTCTCAGTTTTGATTATAGCTAAAGCAAAACTCTACAATAATATTTTCGAGATCAGTCAATAAGCTGAGATTTAACTGATTAATGTGTGCGAGAATCTAATTTCCGAACTTTGATTTCTTATCAGATAAACAGGTCCAAGTAGCAGGTATGAAATTCTAGCTATAGTCTGAATGGTGTACAAACAAAATTTCTGTGAATCAAACTTTTATAGTTTCTTATAGTTTCTTATAACCCAGTTTGGATTTGTATCAGGCTGGCCATTTTGAGGTTTCTAGAAACAGTCGAAGAGACGAACGTTGCCAGGTTGATCATTTTCGAATCCAGAATCCTATTGCTTATTTATCGTACAAGTCCAACCCATAAATATCTGGTGACCACGAATTGTGAATAGTTGGTTCGATCTAGGGTTCAAATAATGAAAGGCACTCATCGAATATTGAAACATTAGCAAATCAACACTGTCATGTTATACGAAAATGTACTTTCTTTCAGGTGTGGTTCCAAAATAGAAGAGCAAAATTTCGAAAGCAAGAACGACATGCTATTTACATTATGAAGGATAAGTCTGTTAAAATGGATAGCCGTAAGAATTCTGTGTCCGGCTCTAAATATCTGAGTCCAACAGTAAAAGGACCTCCGAATTCGCGTCAAATGAAATGCCTATATGATCAAATATAGGAGCCACCAATATCTATGTAAATAATAAGATACATTTTCACGACTCACATTATTTTGATATTGTTTTTACTAAGCATTGTGCGAAATTACGTTAAATAAAGATAAATCTATGTACTACTACTTTGAAAATCTTTTGATTCACATCAATGTATTTTTAGCAGTTTTCCAGACTCTAATAATGTCCCAGGGCTTAAAAGCCGTCGTTGACTCCTGTTGACTCTCACTGTCTCTCTGTTTCTCTATCCTCCACATTCGACTGAGTGATTTATATAACGAAGAGTATAAATCGGTATAAATAATAGGCTAACATATACATAGACTACTGTGATGGTGTGACCAACCTATTAGCAGCTGCTTTATAAAATACGCGCATTTTGATAGCATGTATAGCGTTCACAGCTTAAGTAAAACTCGTTCTCACAACGTTTAAAGAAAGATCAATGAATTTAATGGATGAGAGGCCCACATTTTTTGTTTCCTGCCGTTGCACATATACATTTTAATTCGCCGCCAATAAAACCCCGGTTGCTTTTTTTAGCTGTGCGTGCGGTATGTCGTAAAAGTTAATCATAAATGCAATTTTGGTGCTCAATTTAATAATGGAAAAATTACAGTTAAAGTTATGCTACCATGTAAATTATTCGCACGGATTCAATAAATAATTAGAATTTTTCGTGTTCCTGTTCCATGTTCCTATTCGTTGTGTATCCTGCAAGTGTTTCGAGAGTACCCTTGATGCAGACCGCAGGCACACTAATATTTTTGAAGCACTCACTTCGTTATCTTGACTGTATTGTTTTGTAATAGGCGATTACTATTTTTCATTTTATGAATTAAAATTAATATTAATTGGCCATGTTGAGATCGAGAATTTCTTGCACATTTGCCACTCGGAGATGGATGTCATACTTCTCAACAGAATTCAACGCGCTGGCGAATGAGGGACCAGCCAAGTTCCCACACCTTTTACCTCAGGGCAGTCAGCATGCTGTCGCTGCAACAAATATAGATTTGGATCTGTTTGTAAATGCGGATAATCGGCAACTAGACCTGGTGGACAGGCTGCTTAAGCTTAGGTAAGTTTCAATTCTTTAGTCAGTACCCAAACCAATATACGAACACTTACAGAAAGCAAAAAGAATGCAGCTTTGTGCCGCTTTTGCCGGGTCTGCTGGTGAAACAGTTACTCGACTCCACAAATCCCCAGGAGGCAATCACGGTTCTGCGCAGTCCCAGTCAATATGGGCTGTTTATTGACCAGTTCTCCGGCTGTTTCTTAATGGACGTATTGTTGCACAGCGGGAACACCCTGGAAGCAGCACAGATTGCGGCTCTTCTTGTGGACAGAGGCTTATGCAACAACGAGCTGGTCGAGGCGTTGGCCCTCCAATCGTTCTTCAAGTTCGTGAAAGACTTCAAACCTGTGGAATCGTCGGACAGTAAACCAGCAGCATCACCTGCCCCCGAAGTGGTAAACTGAAATATTTTACTCTGAATGCTTTCAACGAACTGACCTTAAATACATTTCCAGGAGAAAGTTCGTGTTAAGTTTGTTCGCAACGTTGTTGAAGAGACCAGCAAGGAGACGGAAGAAGCAGCTCTTGGCCGCGCTATGATTGAAATGGGCTCTGGCGAAGGCACTCTGAAAGAGCTGAAACAAAACATTGCCCTTATCGGCTTTGTATTGAGCGGGAGATTACCTGAAGCTGTGAGTCTCCTGGCCCAAAACCGCGAAGCTTACCACAAGGAGACTCTCACCGCATGCCAAAGTTTGGCTGATAGCCTGAAGCTGGAGGTGTCGGACGAGTTTACGCAGTCGTTGCAGCAAACGCTCGATAAGTGCACGCAGAACAGCGCCATTCACGACAAATTGGAGAGCAGTGTCAGAAGCAGTGCGCAAAAGTTCGAGCCGAAACTCTTGGCGGAATATGGGCAGTCCTATCAAGCGTGGACCAAGCAGTTTGAGAACGCTGTGAAGCAGTTTATCGATGAGCAGAGCCTGGTGGAACGCAAGCAAAGCATTGAGAAGACGCTGCGCGAACTGGAAGCGAAGCGTCAGAACCTTTGGTTCTTTGAGAACAAGGATGACATCGACATTCAGATATACAAGAAAAAGGTGAAGTATCCACAGCGTTGGTTTGGCAAGAAAAAGACGCCAAAGGCAGCGGACACGTTCTACGTGCCGCCGAGCGTCACCAGATCCGCCAACTGAGTCGAAGCCACGTCGTAGCCCATGCCTGAGGTAAAAACAAAGCAAATCCAATTGTTTTTAAGCTTTAATTAAACTACTGGAGAATCAATCCAAATTCAAATGTTGTTTCTTTTCTCGAACGTTAAATTTTTTTAAAATTACCATAACGTAACATTGAGGGTCACAGTTATATATTCATTCCATCTCAGTTTACAACATTTTTTTTAGTGTGTTTTTTTTTCTTTTTTTGTAATTTTTCTTTTGGAGTTTTTCATAAATGTTCATTCTTAGAAGCTAATCGTCTGTCATTTGTGTTGCATTGCCGAAGGCAGATTAGTTTTTAAAACTCTCTGCCCTGGTGCAGATGGAGATAGGTTAATGGGCGATGGTAGGTCATGCCGCTTGTCCTGTATGGTTAGGGGTAAGAATTGTTGTTGCTTCTTTTTTCGGTTCATGTTTATGGGGTGCGTATTGTCGTTCTTTCCAAACAGAATGGTCAAGTGAACTGCGCAGAAGATCCCTAAGCTCTGTAAGCAAAAAGTGTAATTGAATGCTGAAGAGAAGAGAGATGTGCGTCTCACCTGAAATATAGCTATAATGGCAGCCCCAAATGCGGTTATGAGCAAGCGATTCTTGATTTGCTCCGATACAACGGCCAAACATCCGCGCTTGTAGTGGGTATCGCAAGCGGATTCGTAGGCATGCTCCGGACGTGAGCAACAGGACCAGGGCAGCGAGAGTCGACGATAATCAAGAGGACCATCAACGCCGCAGCATTGTAGCTGTAGAAATCAGTAGCGTAATGGAATTAAATGATAATATAAATTATCTATAGACTCACCTGCGACTGCATCCTGTTCCACAAATGCAAGTTGTCAACTTTGGTACGCGAGAATTTGTCCAGGAACTCCACAAACGAATCGTCAATGAAAATCTCCACCGAAGTGGGAAGGTTCTCCCGCATAGCCAAGGACCAGCCGCAGATAATGAATTGAATACAAATGCAAGCCACCAGAAGAGCGGAAAACTGTGAATAAACGAAGTTCAAACATAATCCATAATTAACTACAATATTTTGATAGCAATTACCATTCCGAGTAGGCAGCGCTTCCTTTGGTTCGTAGCCTGGCATCCCATCCAGCAGAGGATGAAGGTCACAGGTCCCAAGCATAGGAGGATCGCGGCTGGTGCCCACAGCTTGTTCTGCACAATTCCATAATACACCGAGTGCCCCCACAGCAGGGATGTGCCCAAAAATATCTGCGCGGCTCCAGTTAGCTGCAACACAAAAGGATCAAGGTTTACATTTGAAGGAGTCATTTGAGCAGATGTAAGTGGCCGTTAATCACAATGTCCTTGCAGATTTGGGATGCTCTGCTTTTGGGGGGCTCCTAATTCCTTTTGACGTCATGCGAAGTGCTATGTGCATAAGCTGCTCATGTACATACATACATACATATAAGCATATGTAGGCGCAGCTTTTAACTAGCTCAAGGTCACTACGACTCGGGACTCAATATACTATATACGAGCATGTATTCAAGGATAAAAATGTGTACATATCCCCCCTTGATTCGCACTACACCATGCCATGCGTGTAAGTATGTACATATGTATGCATGTATTTATGTATGTAGAGAACGCTGCACAGATTGGAGGACGCATTAGCAAACACAAGAAGTTTTTACATACATTGTGCAGTCAGGGTTGTCTGCGACGTGTACACGTTGTACATACATATTTACATCATTTGATGCACAGATTTGCATAGTTTAAGCAACATGAAATGAAGTTGAACAATGATAGAACCAAAATGATGTGCCAATGCTCCCCAAAATTGATTTAATTTTCCATGCAATTACAAACATACATATATGTATGTGCGTATGTACACCGTTATCGGACGCACACACATGCCATAGCATTGCATTTTCCTTATGTAACTCTACAAAGCTCTAATTATGTATGCTCTCTCTCGCTCTCCCATTTGGAGCGAGGAGAATATGGGCCAAACTTACCGCTAGGAGAAATACATAACTGTAAACCAAATATTTAAAACATTTAATTTTCTTTGGCAACGCCATTGTTGTTGTCCTTCGCGAGTCTTCGAATCTTCGAGTGCTCTCCGTTGAATATCTCGCTGCTTGCATTCACTGAAGTTTATTATAAATTATATTAAGTCGTCTCTTAGCATTCGCGTGTGTGTACGTGTGTTTTCTGACTATGTGTGTGTGTGTTGGCGTGTTGCAGCTTCACTTTTCGCTTGCACGGATGTATGGTTCTACGGTTGTACGGTTGTGTGCGTGTGTGTGTGTCGATGTTGTGGGCCTATATTTTGTTTGGACTGAAGTTATGCTGTCGTTGTAAGTTAGCCTTCGCTTGAATCTGATGCAGTGTTCATCACATCACATCACATCACTTATCATCACTGAACGTTGTTGCTGTTGGTCGCGGTTGTCGGGACATCCACATTTTGCCAGGCCAGGTCCAGGTAAAGGTTCAACTTCACAGATGCAATTTTTAACTAAAAATAACAGTTTGCGTTAACTCCGAACCACTCAGATCGGTCGCAGTCGAAAATACGCATTTGACGGTCTGACCATTTCGTTCCTTGTTTTGTTATACTTCTGCGCCAACAGTGGTAATATTATCTATAACCGTCGAATAACCGTTGGCTAGCGCGAAACTTTATCACGAGTACTTTTAAGCCAGTCACAAGTCACATGTTCGTGTAAACTACATTTATACTATTTTACTTAAATTTATGGTGAATTTCGTACTGATCTAGCTTCGTTTGAGGGAAATATGAATATTTATACTGTGGACATATATTAGGATATATATTTATGGCAAATGAAGCAATTTAGACAATTATTTCCAATCATTTGAACATTGCGCACAGTTATCTACATGGTTTTAACATATTTCGATAACATGTAAAATAATTTGAAGTGTTCGATTACACAAGTTTATTTTCGGCGCCACACTACGTTCTATCAGAAATTTTTGAAACTTCAAAAATAATTGCAGTGTCAAGTTTTAGACAATTCCAATTAACGCAGAAACAAAGCAGTAATAGGTTCAACATAATATATATTTCTTAAATTTGCTTGTAAAATATAGACAAAACTGAAATGCTTTTCTGATTTTATTACGATCTTGCGAATTTTTACTGTACTATTTACACACTTTATTGGCGATTTTAGGAGGGAATATGTAAAATCTTAACATGAAAGAGTGTATAAAAATTATTCAAATATTGTATGTGTAGGTAGGGTGGAAGGTGTAAATGGAGGAGTTTCATGTAAGACGACGGGGGTAGAAAATAAAATAGAAATTACAATACCATTTGTATACAAATATGCTTAGAAATTAAGTGTTCCATTTATGGATGGACCAGCCGTTTTACAAAAAGTGGATAGCGGACAAGGGGGTTCTGTTTGCAAGTCAAAAACAATTTTAAAAGAGACAACAAATTGTTTGGCCGCTCTCTCTCTCTTTCCCTCATCGGGGCTTGGATCCGCCCCAGCCCACATCTCTGGCTGTGTGTTTTTACCGTACCGTTAATGCTTACGGTATAGTGAAGATCGTGAATCCAGTCAAGCAGTCACGTGAATGTTGTTGTTGTGTAAGCTTACGATTTAAATGTACATTTTACATATGGTATTTATACAAATAAGTAATTAAATCTGTTACTTGTTACTGTTACTGTTTACCGTATGTTTGTTTGTTTGTATACAATATACATATATATAAAATTCAGGTCTCTTTGCAAGTATTGGATTGGATTGGCTTGGCGGCCAACTCAAAGATCGGTTAGGTTATTCGCGAAGATTCTTGGTCAGCAGCAGGTTGTTGTGGTGGCCGGAGAGATGCCGTACCAGCTCCTGAACCGACTCAAAGCACATCGAGCAGAAGCAACAGCTGTAGCGATTCTCCGTATCCGTGCCATTGGTGGTGGTTATGATGTTCCGATGCACCGAACACAGGTGCTTGAGTAGGTGGGCTTTCTGCTTGAACATGGCCACGCAGAGGCGGCAGGCAAAGGGCTTCTCGCCCGTGTGGACGCGCAGATGGGTCTTGAGGTTCCAGGACATGCCAAACTGTTTGCCGCAGTACTCGCAGCGGTACTCCCGCACCGACGACGAGTGTGGGTTGCTGCTGGCTATGTTCGAACCGGAGGCGGAGCTGCTGCGACCCTCCGGGTCCAGCCCCAGATTCATGTGGGACAGACTAGAGAGTCGCGACTGCAGATTGGGCATTGCGGAAATCGCAGCATTCTGATTCGACTGCCACTGGTACACGAACTGGGGCCCCAAATGCATGGGCATGTCCGGGCTCTGTGCACGATTCCTCTGCGATTCGAGTAGCTTTCGGTCCGGCGTCATGGTGTCCCCGTTGAGTGCCCCATCCTCCAGATGGGCGAGCATATTCTTTTCCGAGCCAAATCCAGATATGGGCGATGTCGTCGACTTGACCAGCCGCAGTTCCTCCAGCAGGTTATGTTGATACGAGGTGAATGGCTGATTGTCGCTCTGAGTGTTGTGAAAGCCAGGTCGTCTTTTTCGATGGGGCGTAACCACGTAGTTCTCCGGCGAGCTGTTAATGTCAGACCCATCGGACAACGGCTTCAGCACATCCTTGTGGGATTCGAAGAACAATCCCTTTCGCTTTGTGCTTTCGCTCGCGTTGACTGCCAGGTCGATGCCGCCGCTGTGATCCGATCCGGAGCCGATGGTTCTGCTGGCGTCACTGCGGGCCGAGTTCTCGCTTTTCGTCCGGAGGTCAAGTGAAAGGTTTACTGGATTTATAGCAGAATTGTTGTTGTTATTATTGTTGTTGTTGTTACTGCTGTTGCTGTTGGTGTTGCTGTGATTGCTGTGGCTGCTGACGCCACTCGGTGGCGCGTTGGAGAGATTTACGATTTCATCCGTGTCTTTGTCGCTTTTGTTGTCCTTGTGCATGCAGTCGTCGTCCTCCTCCTTGGCCACCTCCCCGCTCCCGCATTCGGGAGCACTCTCACAGTGCTCAGCCGAGCAGGCGGAAAAGTCGGCCGCATTCCTAGACTCGTCCACACTGTCGACCTCATACTTGAGTGTCTGGTCGAGGTTCTGCGAGGATGAGTACTGCTTCCGCGATCTCTCGCGTATGCTCCCACACTTGCTGTTCAGATAGGCAGAGTCCGTGGTCTTCCAGCTGTCGGACTTGATCTGCAGCAGCAGCAGCAGATCGTGCAGGTAGTTCACGTCGCGCGAGGTGATGCACGTCTGTCCGGAGTACAGAAAGTCCAGCAGGAATTTAAAGTAGGTGGCATTGACGTCCGGAAAGTAGACGGTGGTCGAGCAGTCGCTCAGGTGAGTGTCCTCCAACAGGTTTCTATAAAAAAAACCAAACCAATTACCATCTGTTGACCATCCAAAGCGACCCAAAACGAAACCCAAATCGGAAAGGAAAGGCTTACCTTATGAGGGGACTGGCGGCGGCCAGCACCAGTTTGTGGGCATGCAGCTTCACTTTGTTCTCGCAGACGATTGTGAGGTCCGCCGGGTGCTCTCCCCGGAACGCTGCTCCGATTTCCTTGAGTATGCACTCGCCATGCTTGCTGTATTGCAACATCAACATTCTCTGAAACTGCAAAAGGGAAGTGCAGACATGAGTGGGGGATCTCGGATTCTGCGCATTAGCACTACAAATATTATGTTTCAAAGAATGCAAGTTTCAAATCGAATCACAGAGACAATTCCACATATTTGTATCTATCTGTACTCCACTATATGTTAACCTTCCAGTGCAGGGCATGCAGTAAACTGTGAAGACAGCAAAATAGAAAGTTTTGGAATGGAAAATGTCTGCATCTGGCGCTGTCTCGCTGTCGCTGTCTCTCTGTCCCTGGCGGGTATTACACAATCTCTGAGCATTAAGCCGCCTTTCACCGAAAGTGCTTCTCTTCCCCTCTCCCTATGACTATATTTCACGATTGTGTCATGCAGACGGCTCTCACACACAGCAGTCTGGCACACCTACATACATAGTACATATACACATCGCTCGCGTATCTGTGAGTTAGAAAAAGGATCTTGAAGCATTCGAAACTGAGCTTTCAGCGTAACGGAGAAATTATCATACATACAAATACAAACACATTGAATGGCATTAAGAAATGGAAATTACAAAGCATTTAGTAAATGTTTACTAATCAGGTTTTTTGGTTTTTCTCTACTCTTTGTTTTTATATTGCTGCACAACCCACACAAACACACACACACATGCGAACAGCCATTACCTTCAGACATACAGGCAAAGCATTGTTGCTGGAAAAGATGAAAGCTCCACTTCATAGAGCAGCCCCCAACAACAATCGCAGTTGCTCAAGAAACGCTCGCTATGCTGCTTCTGCCACTACCTCTCTCTTTCTCTCTCTATCTCTCTCTCTCTGACTGCGCGACTGCGCAAAAAAGCTTTCCCCTTTCGAAGTTGTTGTTGCTGCTGGCAGCTTGCTGTTGCGTTGCGTTGGTGTTGGATTCGAGTTTGGCGCGAAGGCAACGGCGAATGAATACGATGAAATTGTTACACTGAAATTCGCTGGCCTGTGAGACTGTATCTGTGCAACAGCCATGCACACTCGCTCACTTTATGGGGCCGTTACTGTGTTGTGCAAGACCATGGCTTGTAAGCTCTCTTGTCTGTGTGTATCTGCATGGCCCCCACACACACGCACACACTCAACAGAGCTAAAGTTCAGCAGCAGCAGCAACAGCAGCAGATCTGAAAACTTCGAAAAGATAGTCTTGCTTTTTGTTACGCTCTGCTGCGTCGCTGCTTTTGCCTCTGCTTCGCTGGGAGACGAAACGTTCACTTTCAATAAAACTTGAATAAAACTGGCTTGGCGCAGCACCAAGAGAATGGGGAGAATGGCTTCCCCTCGCGGACGCTCCACTCCACATCGTAGCTGTGTTATTTCTCATGGGAAGCGAAAGCTGAAAGAGCACGAACGTTTGTGGAAGAGATTGAGGGGTCGCAAGAGGATGGGGATTTCAAGCTTGTTCTAACGTTGGGCAAGTCCGAAACGGTGCTAATGGAAAAACTGAATACTGGATTCCATTCCTTTCCTCCCAGCAGTCGCCATGGCCATTCCATTCATTCCCTTTCTAAAAATGCTTTCAGATTTCGCAATCGGAAATGTACATACAACCACACGCGCACAATAACTGGCTTTCATAAATGCATACACTGGGCTACGAAAGTCTGCGGCCACTCACTGGAGTTCTTTACACATTGAACACCATTTATGCCATAATTTTTTCCTCTTTCTTTCACACTTTCATTAAATGCGATCATAAAATATCCAAAGCGAGTTGTGGTATTTCGACATTTTTCTCCTTTTTGGACGCAGACTGGTTGGTGAGGGGTGTACAACATACATTCATACAACTCGAAATGAGAATGAAAGGGACAAAGCAGAGATGATCGAGCGCAAAAGTGAGACAAAACAAAACACGCTAACTCAAAAAACAACGCGCATAAAAATCACTTTTCACAAAGAGCTTTTCTTTTTCTCTGTGCTCTGCTGTATGTGTGTCTGTGTGAATTGGTAAGCAAGAGCTAAACAAAACGAACACATTCACACACCGCATACAAAATTACATGCATATAGAGATCGTACATACATACATTCATACATAAATTTTGTGCTCTATACTTTCCGATTTTTGTAGTCGTCATCGTTTCAATGTAATGTAATGTTTTTCAATTACTCTTTCTTCTATGTGAGTGAGAGTATATATGCGTATACAGAGAGTATGCAGATTGTGAGTGTATAAAGCACATGTCATGTCTGGTTCAGATCGAAGTCGAAGAGAACGGGGGCCACAAAAGAGAAAGCGCATTCGAAATATTTTGAAAGTTGTATGAGCGCTTATAAAAAGGGAGCGGATCGGTGTGGAGAGAGGGCTAAACTTGTTTCTACACCAACACACTCGCACTCGCACTCTCGACTCAGAGCTGTACTCTTTCCCCTTTCACGAAAGCTCTCTGGCCGCCGCAGAAAATGGCAAAGAGTCGTCGACGCCACGCCATTGTACTTGCTGTAAATGCTACACTCGTAAAAGTGACCCAAATTTGAATTACATAACTTATGAGGCGGACGATACACATGGTGGGAAGATACGATAGTACTTTTGGGCATATTGAGCAGGCTCTACAAGAAAAAGATAAATACATACATGTAGCATGTTTGTTGAATTTCTCCATTTCCCCTTTCAGCAAGATAGTTTTCGATAGTAGAATGTTCAAAGCTTTCGTCACATATTAATATACATATCCCTCCCCTCTTTATACATACATACTAATAATGTATGTACATGAGTGCAGCCACAAACCAACAGACAGACGTGTGTATATATGTACATACTTGTAAGTATGAAAGTGTGCATGTACCTACAGCATATTTTGTAACATCTGCGCGATCGGCCTGTAATTGTGGGCTTGCGTGCTGGCTATGTGTGTGTGTGTGTGTGTGCGCATTTGCTTTTGGTGTGGTGTGCTTTTTCACCTTCACTCTTATTGGAAAGCAGTTCAGTTAGTCGTCAACAACTACTATTATATACAGATTATATCTGTACATGGCTATGAATGTGTGTGCGAGTGTCTTCAAATTTCATGTCATGCATACAAAACATACAAACACACAGAGACAGAAATATTACGCAGACAAAAGCACGCCATGAAGGTCACTAAGCCTTTCTTGTCTTTTGGTTGGCTGCGCTTTGTGGCCGTTGCTTTTGCTTTTGCTTTAGCTGTTGTTGCTGCCCTGTTAATGATGATCACGATGACGAAGATTGGATCGCCACGAACGTTCGCTATATCGGAACTTCGTTCAGGCCCAACTTTGGCTTTAAGCTTGGTCTGGTCTGGCTTTGGAATGTTTTTCTCTGCGACTATTAAGTTAGTGTTTGACCTTGGTAGCTGTGTGTTTTTCGTATGTTTAGGTGCATATAGACACGCGTACGATCGCACAAGTTTGGGTTTTTCGTTTCGTTAAAGATGTTGCAATGCCAGCCATGGAAAAGTTTCTAGCTCATGGAACCAAACCCTCACCATGTTAGTACGAGTAAAAAATGTACAGAAAAGCTTACCTCTTTCATTAGCAATTGGTCGAATATTGTTTAATCCTTTGCACTAAACTACGATTCAATGGATATGCTGCTCCTCGATCAGTACAAGGAGTTCGTGTGTATGTGCGTCGTGGGCCTTTGCACATGTGTGCGTCCAAGTCGAGCTTTCCCCTTTCACAATCTCTTTTGGCCACAGCAGCTCCGATGTGCAAAGAATGCAAGAGTGTGAGTGTTGAGTATGAATGTGTGTGAGGGATACACACACGCGACGCGTTCTATTCCGTTGGCTGATCTTCTCACCCACAACAACTTTCAATTTCGATTTCAACACCAACACCCAGCTTTCGTGTGTATGTGTATGCAGTTGGTGATCTTCGAGGGCGGGGGAACACGACTTTTGGTGGTACTATTATTCATATTTTTAAAAACACATAAAGCTTTATTCGGTCACTATATTGGCCACTCAACGCGGACTTTAATTGTATTCAATTTCTCTTTTGTTTTTCCTGCTTGCACATCTTCTTCTTCTGCGACGCAGCGATCAACTCAACACAAGCACATGCACAGCACACTCACGAAACGGTCACCACGACAGCGACATTAACTTTAACTAGGTTGAAGTTTTGTTTCTTTTTTCCGTGCTTGTTTTATTGCGAAATAAAAAACTTGATTGGTAAAACTTTTTCTGGCGGGCGAGCGAAGCGAAGCGAGTGTAAGAGATCTCTCTCTCTCTCCCTCTCTTTCGAATTTGTTTCCTAGGCGCGCGCGCTTTTTGAATTGTTGCCTCGGCGGGCGAGTTAACACTGCCTATTACAAACATTCACAATATTACAAACTTGCCCGTTCACAATATGACAAGAAATTCCAGTTCACAATGGGGCAAGAGATCGATAACTTCGCACAAAATTATCGAGTTCTCACATCAGGGTCCTATATTTTGTTCGTTTCACAATTTTGTGGCCTGGGTTACAAGCCGCTGATAAATTGCTTTAATTTTCCGTTACATTTTGAAATTATCGATCATCGAATGGATTAGTAGATTAATAAACTAGAATATGGCATCGCTAACTAAAAATGTTGCTTACGCCAAATATGCGCAAAGGGCTTAGCAACAAACTTAGCAAGGCCGGGAGCAACAAGTAATTTGTATAAGTAAAATGAATTTGTAGCATTAAGACATACTCAAAGAAGATTGTTCCTATAGAACATATATGTAATATGTGAATATCGATAGAGAAAGAGGAAAAACATGCATGTAATATGTGAATATCGAAATTGAAAGAACAAGATTATTAAATTGATTGAATTCCGACTCCCGACTCGGTCGAGCCCGCAGCACTTGGCTTTTTACTTCTAGATTTTGATTCCGAACTGGTTGCGAATAGTTGCGGAAACAGATTAGATTAGCTATAAACTTAAATATGGCACATGAAGTATGGAAAAACCAATTATTCAATTATGAATTAATTCATTAATTTTAAAAGTATTATATATCAGCTAGGATTTGATGCTATGATCAGCAAGTGTTATATCCATTTTCGAATCTAATTTTATATACATTTTTTTTATTTCAACCAGAATCCTTTATATGTGTATGGATATTTATATTCTCTAGCTTAAGGTCCCATTTTATATTGCAATGTCCATGAAAATGATTAGTTCCTAGTGAGCGGTCTTTCATATGGCCTTGATCACCAATAAGTTTTGGATAATTTCCCTATTTGTTTTCTTTGTGAGAATGGTACGCCCACATTTGCATTTTCTACCCTTTCACAGTTTAGGGCACAATTAGACATGTCCTTGAACCAAATCTATTTAGATGAAAATGGATGGCATATACACACATATGTACATGCATACATACCCAAATGAGTTCATGAAAGAGTATGCAAATACAGAATAGATGGTGATTGCAGGTAGGCGCGATAGTTCAATAAACAAGCAGAGCCGTCAATACATAATTTAAACTAGCCAATAGTAGATTTAGGCACTTTGGCATTTTAAGATCGAAATAGTACAAATATTACCCCAGTTACCCTATCAAAGATCAGTCTAATCGAATGGCTACAGCTTTACCTGCAGAAACTAATTTACATTCAGCTGCCATCGACAGAACAGACGCATCCTTTAGGTGGCACTGCATAAATTCTTTACCCTAAGTTTCAAGGACACTAACAATTGTTCTCCTTAATGGGAAAGGGTAGAGAGAGTAGATGTGAACTCGTAGGTGGCGTGCGCATCTCGCATCGGCCATTTGAGGATAATAAACAACACATTTAATAAAATAATCGAGGCGCAGCGAGGGTCAAGGTCTCTCAAGAAATCTCCATCTCGTAATGGGTTTCCGTTTCCTTGATAGAAACCTTTCTTTTGCATACCATTAAGGACAATTTGCATGCAATGAATGTACATGGATGTTCACTGGATCTAAAAATGATCATTTGGCGTGCAGCTTTTCGTTACGTTTCACTCGCACTACGATTAATGCTTTTTTTCTTGCAGTTCTTTTTAGTTAGAACCCCATTTTGAGAACAATCAAATAAAGGGCAGTCTTGAAAACTAGCCAATCTTGCAGACAATTGATTCATAAATCATATAAAACCATAGTTTCAGCATTAAAATTCTTAGCATGCAAGTATTATTAAACCAAATATCAAAATCGAGGAATATGATTTCCGATCATGGACAGACATCGTTATTTTTCGGTATATTTAAATATTGCGAGGGTATATTTCCAAGGGTCTGTCGGCATATTTGATCCATAATTCCGCGGTTACACTTTATACTCAGCTGGACGCAAAATAAAATAAACCGAAAACTATAATAAAAATGAGTCAAAATATCTGCCTTTTGGGCCGCAAGAGCAATGGCCTCAACATTCTGAACATATCCAGAAAAGGTAAGTGTTGTGGAGCATAAGTGTGGGATCGAAGCATAATCGAAGTGTAGGCGACGCACTTGTTGGACTTTGGTTGTCCGGCAACTGTGGAGAGAGAAGAATGTGAAAGGGGCAAAGTCCAACATAATCGGCTGCTGTGACGTCTGATGCTTATCATAAGTAGACTTGACTTGGCCATGGCATAACTTGATCACCCATACAATGCATAATAATAGCAAACTTTTATTTGAATATAGTTCAATGCAGGGCATTGTCGTCCGCCGTGGCGGCACCTCAGCCCAAGCAAAGAAACGGTCAAAATATTGTGCTGGTTGATGGTGTCCGCACGCCCTTCTTGACGTCCGGAACCTCCTACTCGAAACTTATGCCACACGAATTGGCCCGACACTCTCTTCTGTAAGTTCTGCATTTAAATATTTCTGGCTTTTTGACTCTAATAAACCTCCAAAGATCGCTGTTGCAGAAGAATCGATTGGACAAAGAGCTCATCGACTACATAGTCTATGGCAGCGTTATCCAAGAAGTGAAGACCTCGAATATCGCACGCGAGGCAGCACTCGCAGCTGGATTCAGCAACAAAACACCCGCGCACACGGTCACAATGGCTTGCATCAGCTCCAATGCGGTAATCCCGCAATCCCGGTCATTCCTTTAATTTCATCGTAATTCTCGAAATTCCACTCTTTGCAGGCAATAACCACCGGCATGGGCTTGATTGCGACCAACACATACGATGTCATTGTGGCTGGCGGCGTTGAGTTTATGTCAGATGTCCCCATTCGCCACTCACGCAAGATGCGCGGCCTCATGCTAAAGGCGAATAAGGCTAAAACTCTGGGCCAGCGTTTGGCTTTGTTGTCAACATTCCGACCTGGCTTTTTGGCTCCCGAACTCCCAGCCGTTGCGGAGTTTTCGTCTGGCGAGACAATGGGACATTCGGCGGATCGTCTGGCATCCGCATTTAATGTTTCCCGCGCCGAACAGGACGAGTACGCCCTGAGATCGCACACGCTGGCAAAGCAAGCTCAGGAGAAGGGTTACTTCACGGATCTGGTTCCGTTCAAGGTGCAAGGCATCGATCAGGTGGTGGACAAGGACAATGGCATTCGTGTGTCCACTCCCGAGAGCTTGGCAAAACTTAAGCCCGCTTTTGTGAAGCCCTACGGAACCGTTACCGCCGCAAACGCCTCATTCCTAACCGATGGTGCCTCTGCTTGTCTGATCATGACCGAAGAGAAAGCGAAACAGCTTGGCCTGAAACCGAAGGCCTTCCTACGCGATTTCCTGTACGTGTCCCAAGATCCCGTCGACCAATTGTTGCTGGGTCCCGCCTACGGCATTCCCAAACTCTTGAAGAAAGCCGGCGTCACTCTGAAAGACATTGATTCGTGGGAGATCCATGAAGCGTTTGCCGGTCAAATTGTGGCCAATCTGAAGGCCTTGGATTCGGATTGGTTCTGCAAAACATATCTGGGCCTGAGCGAGAAGGTTGGCTCCCCAGACCTGACCAAATGGAACAACTGGGGCGGCTCCCTGTCCATTGGCCATCCCTTTGCCGCCACTGGTGTCCGTCTGTGCATGCACACGGCCAATCGGTTGGTGCGCGAAGATGGCAAACTTGGTGTGGTCGCAGCTTGTGCAGCCGGCGGCCAGGGCGTGGCCATGCTTATCGAGCGCTATCCTGGCGCAACAGCCGACTGAAATCGAAATGAAATCAATAAAGGAAAGTTGCAGTTTGACTGCAGTCTGATGCCTTAGCTTTTATACACTTAAAACTATGTCTACGAGTAAAGAAATTTTGAAGTTATATATATGCTCGTTTAATTCCTAACAATGACGCAAATAATCTACAAACAGGAAGACCGTTCAGTCTTAATCGGTCTCGTACAGTTCCTTCTGCTTTAGCTTTGTTTGCAGAATGTCGTTCTCGTTGTATGACAGATGCAGCGGGGGTATGAGTGCACATGCCACCATTCTGCTCTCAGCATTTAGAAAGTTAAAGGTAGCACAGGCCTGCAACAAAGTAGCGAATAATATAGAGTGCTCTGAGCTAGACTGCATGCAAACTGCATACCTGTTCCGTTCGAAGAACTTCCACGTTTATTTTGTATTTCTTCATGAACTCTACGATCCTCTTGGACAGCGTTGGCGTTGGGCTTTGGTCTCCAATGCCAATTATGAGCACATCTATTTTGGGATCCAGAGTGGGGAACAAGCTGAGGCTTTCCTCGTTGATGTCCTCGAACGTGTCCACATTCCAGGAAAGAACCGACCTGGAACCAATTTCATGTGAATGTTTACATAATTCGACCGCCATTGATTGTGAGTTCTTCTGGTTGGAAACTTACCTAGGAAACACACTGATTGGACCAATTAGAACCATGTCGTTGTTCAGCCTGAACCCATATTGACTATAGCCGGTAATCATAAGTCCTAGGTCTGTTTCTGTGTTGAATATTGAGACTTTTGTTTTGCCATCGTAGTCGTAGGCTTTGCTGAAGTTAACAGCCAGGCCGGTGTGCAGCTTCCGGCAGCAGCCGGATCCATGTGGCAAGAGGAGACTGCGACTTCTTTGCGCAATGCTCCTTAAGGTTTGTGCAATCATAATTAAGCTATTTAGCAATTGTTTAAAACCAAAACAGATGTATATTTCCACGATAAGTATGACCATGTATCGAGCTGGCCGGGATATTTCGGTATATTTTGATGTCGCAATCGAGGTGAAGGTATTTTTGCAGCATATCGGTATTTAATTCCATTTATTACAACTCCGTGTGCTTTTGGGCAAGATTTTCTTATTTTTATTTATTATATATATATATATATTGTTGTTAATTGCGCATAGTTACGCTAATAAGTGTCTGCGAAACGTCAACAGAGAGGCAGAACAGCCGAAACAAGATGTTTTGATAGAGGAACGTTATTTGTGAGTTGAGCAATGAAACAGCAAAAAAGTAAGTTAAACATTCATTTTTCCATATCTAAGCAATGCCGAATTGCCTATTTATTGGTTCTTAATATCAGCATATGCTCGCACTTTGTCACACCCACTAACGCAAGCATTCCTATACATACGGCATACGGGTGCGTAATTTATTTGCTTGCGGCACACATACATATTAATCATTGTTATTGAGGAGCTTTAAAAAGCGTTAACTTGCCTAGTAATAGTCATAAGCAGAGCCAATTCCCTATAATACTCTTAAGCCATGACATCCATGAACATGTTAATGGCTTCCACAAATACCTAGAGTAGATAGCGCTTCCTAAGGAGAATCGCTGGAGCTGGTATGTGTGCATGTCGTCATGCATGCACACAAACGTAAATATGTGTGTGGGCACGCGTGTGGCTGTGTGCCTGTTTATTGGGGTATAGAACATTAATTAAACTTTAACCTTTATAAACTATCAACACTAACGAAAATTTTTCTCGTTTCGTTGCAGTTGAAAGAATTTAGAATTGAAAGCTACCTCAAAATAACATCATGATTGGGCCCAGTTCACAAGTCAGCAAGATACTGTTGACGCTGCTGTTTCTGTTAATAATCTTCTACATTTTTATGGATGTGGAGCTATATCTGCGGATTCACAACTATGTTATTGAACGGAATTACCACACGAACACCTCAACAGTAGCCGCACCCTCGCCGCTAGCCCAGCTAGCACCACCAGCAGCAACATCGGACCTCAGCAGCAGCAGCAGCAGCAGCACGAAACTTCCCACCGCTGAGAAGGAGCCGTCCTATGAAGATCACACATGGATATCTTGTGATATAAACCCGCTCTGCCATGTAACTGTCAAGGCCATTCTGCTGGACCACACGAACCACTACCTTTTCGCGCCGCTCGCCACCATGTTCGACAATGTAATTGGATTTTCTCGCTCCACGTTCATCACGCCCAATATGATATCATTTTTCCACGTGGGTGTGGCATGTTTGTCCGGCAAGCTGGTGGCGTCCGACAGCCTGGGATACAGACGACTCGGCGTGCTCCTCTTCCAGATACGCACCTTCCTGGACGATTTGGATGGACATGTGGCCCGCGTGAGGAAACATATTCGTGGGGAGCGTTCCGAAATTGGCACGTCCGGCTACTATGTAGACGGCCTGTGCGATGGACTCGGCTGCATTGCCCTACTGCTGGGCATCTTCTTTTACCTGAAAAACAACCCGCCTCGACGGGGCTACTCGATCATACCAATGAGTGACGCCAAATCACCTGAGCCGACAATGATTCCAAAAATGAAGGCAACCACACGAAAAGTGGCCAAAAATGTGATTAGCTTCACGGGCCAACTGCTGCTCAGTTCGACTGCATGGAATCGCTATATAGCGGTCTACCAGAATATGCTGGAGCGTGAAGATGTGAGCAGCAGCCAGTACCTTTGCCAGAACTACGTATTCAAATCCACTTGGTTCTTCTGTGTGGCGTGGATGTGGCGCATTGTTAATGTACACTCGTTGCTCCACCTCGTGCTGCTCAGCATTTTTTGCGACAAGCTTTGGGACTTTTTGAGAACGATACGTTATAGCGGTTATATTATATTGTTGGTTGCAATTTGCTTAACGGAAATGCACATTTTGGAGGCCCAGAACTACATTTTTAATTCGTCAGCGTGCAGTAATATTTCACTGTGATTTTATTAATATTACGAGAAAATACAATAATATTTGTGTAGCGGAATACAACGATGCCTTTTTTATTGTTTATATCTTGTATCTATATAATGTCTCTTACACGTTTTCACACTACACTACACCTGGCACCTGGCAAACATCAATATTTCAACAAAGTACACAAAACAAAACTAATGCATCCTTTCATACAGTGCAACTTTTTGTTAAAGCCGACTACAAGAACAAGTCTTCAGCTGTGATAACAATGTTATTGATCAATAAATCTATAATAAATTGTTATAAAAACTTTTCGAATTATACAATTCCTGGGACACCTGTAGTTTGGTAGGTATTCAGAAACGGGTCGCAGATCTGGGATTATCGTGATTTTATTTTCAACATCTGCTTTGACAGTACTAGATTGGTCGCTTTCAATATAATCTATTTAATTGCATTAATATATATTTGATAATGAGATTAATTTGATCATTCAGAAACAGTGGAACAAGTGGAAAACATATGTAGTTGATTTTTGTTTCGTTTCAACTGTTTCAAAACAGCGCACCATGGGTATTCATAATTTGTGACATTTCTGTTTACCTTTTTTAGTTTTTCAAACTTAATTTGCAAACAATCCAATAAAAGGAAGTCGCTAAAAATAACTAAGAATCCTAACTAGCTATTAATAATAAATATATCATCAAAATTGAGAATAATTATTCGATTCAAGATTACGGTATATTAATAAAATGAGAAGGTATATTTTGGTATATTTTTAGGGCTCGTGAGGTATATTTGATCGATAATTCCGCGGCCACACTGATCGTCGTGCGACCACCCAATACATACAAAAAAAATATTTTTCAGCAAGCAAAGGAAAAATGGTGTTATTTACTAAATCAAAGTCATTAACAATGAAATTGTAAATATTCTTTGTATTTATTACGCACTAATTGAAAGTGGATGTGCATATTTAAATGGCGTGTGTTGTGTCGAAAAAACGAGCGTGAAAAGAAAAAGTGATTTCTCTGGTTTTGCCTGTGTGTGAGCGAGCGAGCGAGCGAGCATAAATGCAAATACATACATAATACCATATAAAACATTACGTACGTGTGCGAGCGCTACCAGAAATCAGATACCAGATATTACAGGCACTACGTCTGTGGTGTTACATCTAACCCCTATCAATAGTGTAAGAATCGTTGTGTAACCACCATTTAGGATGCGCTATATGTACATATGCATGCATGTGTGTGTTTCTGTGTGTGTGTGTGCACCCACATGACATATGTATGTACATACTGCTTCCTCTAGGCCAATCTGCCCTTCCCTTCCCTCACTTTGATCCCCATTGAATTTTTTCCGTTTAGAGAGCTGTTTGCGTTTTTTTCCATACAAAACATAACCTCGTAGGACTACATTTAAAGACTTATCGACATTTCGAAATATGTACACAGAAGTTAATTATGCATATTGGTTTTTATCTAGTTCAATCGATATTTTCACATTTTCTTTGTTTTTTTTTTATAAGAAAAGAACATGGCTAGCGTTGTAAGAGATAAATCTTCTAAAGTTCACTTTTTCGGAGACATCTAAATTTTCAGACGTAGACATTTTGGATCTTCGTTTTGTTTGATTTGAATCTGAGCATCAAATGGTTTGTTTGTTTGTTTGGTTTATTTTGAAAGAAAGTATGAGACGAATGAGTTGAGTTGAGTTGAGTGCATTTTATGTATGTAGCATAGATAGAATCTGATCTGAATATGTACGAGTATATTACCAAGTGGGATGCTTCAGTTGATTGAATGATGGATCAAGAACAGAGCGACGTGTGGAACCGCTTGCTCAGAACATTGCATTAACTTTCCTGTCATTTTAGTGTTACTCAGAGAAGACATAGTTATGGATTTTGTTCAAGTGTCGGAGGAGGAGGGTGATGAGCCCATCGAGCTGCCAGCTGAGGAAGATGGCACACTGCTGCTGTCGACTCTGCAGGCACAGTTTCCCGGCTCATGCGGCCTCAAGTACCGCAACATGGACACCAAGGCCGTGCGCGGCGTTCGGTCAAACGAGGGCCGACTATTTCCACCAAGCGTAGACTCCGGTTGGGGTGAATACATTTACTTTTGTGTCTTTCCCAAAGGTAAATCACATGCAACACGATATTCTCTGCAAATATCTCTTATCACATTGCTTTCCCTCTTATAGAAAACAAACGCAAGAGCGATGATAATTTAGAGAATTCAACAGCCAAAACGAAACGCATCGAGACGCGGCTGCGCTGCACTGATCTCATTGTTCTGGGACTCCCTTGGAAAACAACCGAGGACAGCTTGCGGGAATACTTTGAGAGCTATGGAGAAGTGCTAATGGCGCAGATCAAGAAGGACGTCAAGTCCGGACAGTCCAAAGGTTTTGGCTTCGTGCGTTTCGGTTCGTACGATGCTCAGATGCGTGTACTCTCTAACCGGCACCTCATCGATGGTCGCTGGTGCGAGGTTAAAGTTCCAAATTCAAAGGTAATGCACACTCACATCCAGGTTTATTATGTTATTAAACTAATCAAAATCGTCTTACAGGGGGTAGGTCATCAGGTGCCATGCAAAGTCTTCGTTGGTCGCTGCACAGAGGACATAAATTCGGACGATTTGCGCGAATATTTCTCAAAGTTTGGCGAGGTCACCGATGTGTTTATTCCCCGGCCATTTCGAGCCTTTAGCTTTGTCACATTTTTCGATCCAGATGTAGCGCAATCCCTGTGCGGCGAGGATCATATAATCAAAGGTAAGAGCAACGTTTGTGCGAGTCCGAGACAACCATAGCGATAACCTGCTTCGTTTCGTTCGTGGCTTCTATAGGTGTCTCAGTTCATGTTTCGAATGCTGCACCGAAGGCCGAGCAGAGCAGAAGCCACCAAGGACAGAACTACAATTATAGCTCGGGCAACAGCTATGGCATGCATTCGTATCATCCTCAAGGCAACCATATGACGTCACATCCTGGCCGAAGTGGGCACCACAGAGGTAATAATCAACACAATGCACACGGTGGTGAGAACCCGAATATCGCCAATAGTCACAGTCACAGTCACAGCAACAATGCCAGTGGTGGTTACGGAATGGGCGGACATAATTATGGTGGCAATGCGGGTGGGGGCTACCATAATAATAGTAGTAATCACGCTAGTGGTGGGCACATTAACCGCCAGGATGGTGGCGCTCCCTACAATAGACAGGGAAACTTTCATGGAATGAACCAGCCCCACAACGGAAACGTTGGCAGTGGCGGCTGGATGAACAGGGGACCCTTGGACATGCCTAACTTACAAGCATTAGGCATTAATTCGCAAGGATCGAGCTCGTCCAACCAAGGACAGAACATGAACAACCCTTTGGGGGTCGGACTTAATTTAAACTCATTGCCGATCAACCCTGCTTTGGTTGCTGCTGCGTTGAATCAGTGGAGCCTTGTGGGCAATCAGCTGCAAAATCAAAACCAGGACCAGCAGGCAAGCCTTCTAAACTCTATCATTGTTTCAAACAAAAAACTCTCTCAGTTACTTTTCAGGGTGGCAATTTTTTATCATGGATGGCTCAAAACGGCGGCCACAATGCCAACAACAACGTGAACTACGGCGGCCGAAAAGGATCAAACAACCCAAATAATTCAGGACCCGGTGGAATGATTAAAGTTGACAATTCTTCCTGTAACGACCAACAGGTTAGTTATCCACTAAAATTCCATCCACTTATGTAAATAACTTATTTTGTATTATCTTCATTCCAGAATGGCTGTGCACCCGGCAACGCTGGTTGGTCCAATCAGAGCAGCGGCTCCCAAAACTCTGTGGAGAAATCCAATTTTCTTTGAGTATATTTACCAACTAGAATTGGTAAAAAACAATTTTTGTTTAAGAAGTAAACCTTTGTTTAACCACAACTTGTGTAGTTTATTTAAATGTCTATTCTATTCTACTATTAAAAATGCAGGAAATATAACATCGGAGGCCCGAAGTTTATATGCCCTTGTAGTTCAACGACTTATAAATAATGCAATAAATGTGTTATTTATTTTACTATTATCTTGATTTGATTCGCCACGAAAATATGATCGGACTGACCAACATCGCGTGGTTTTGGGCATGCTTTGTTCTGAGCGCTGCGAAGTTTGAATACCCTGCAGGGTATGCATACATTGGAATATATTTCCCTAGAATTTCTATATATGCAATGTCGGAGAAACATAGACTAACTACATCGGTGTAAAAGACATAATATCACTTCATCTATAGTTGAAAAAATAAAATCCAATAAGGCAAAAGCTGATTTTAATTTGTTTAACTGGGATAATACACAATTGAACCTTTACAATAATTAGTCCACATATACCATTTTCAGATTATAGAGATCGAGAATGTATTACCTTGTTAGTCTGATCCTTATTTTGTAGGCAATCTAATAAAAGGAAGTCATGAAAACTATCCAATCGTGTGAAAAATGTATTGATAAATTGGATAAAATCTTAGTTTAAGCGCCAAGAGTCCCAACTAGCTGGTAATGTTATATAGAATCGCAAAATCAAAGAAAATTATTTAAGATTTATGTTATTTTTCGGTATATTTTTAAAATGACAAGGTATATGGTATCGATAAATCCGCTGTCACACTGGATCCATTGACGCGCACGAATTTTGACATTAACGGAAAGCGGCCAGATTGTGTTAAAAAATCTCTTTTGGCTAAAGTTTTGCTCAAAATGAACGAAATTATACAGGATAAGTTTATTCCGCAGCAATTGCTGTACTTTGTGGCTGGTCGGCGATGCTGCCAAGAGTTTCCATGCACATTTCGATCGACAGAGCACGACATTTTCCAGCAATACGCGCGCTCCTTGGGCTTGCTCACACAACGCATGTTTAGCAATGGCGAAATGATCAAAGTCTTCAAGCGCACTTGCCGCCATTACCTTGAGGAGCCCAAAATAATGACGTTCTCGCCCGCGACGGCAATAAACATTCTGACCATGTTGGGGCGAACAACCAACTTGGGCAAGGACGAGCTTAGATTGAGCTCAGATTTTATACCACAGCGTGCGTGCGTTGCGGAGATTATGGTGCCTCATCTGCCATTTCCGACTATCAAGCCGCCCACGCAGCGCATTAAGGACGATACACAACGCAATTTGCTAAAACAGTTTCCTGGCTATTCATTCATGGATACCGTTATGCAGATGCTATACAAACAGCGTGTTGTGGTGTTCAGTGCCGATCTCTCGTGGGACAAATCGGTTTATATGCCGCTACTCATTTTCGAAGACTGCGAGGCGAAGAAGACAAATGCGAAGATCATTTGCATTGAGAAGGAAAACGTTTTGGCGCTGCACAATAGCAAGCGCTTGGCCCACTACTTCGCTGAGGATTTGGGCGAGACTGTGGGAATTCAGTTGCCGCACAGCAGCAACATTAGCTCGGAAACGCACATAATATGCTCCACGGCGCAGTACGTGCTGCGCTCGCTGACCAAACAGAAGTGCCTTAACATCAGTCATTTTATTGTAAACGACGTGGACCTACACGATCCCTATATCGACGTGTTGCTCAGCGAACTGCGCATTGCCCTAACCCAGCACCAAAATCTGAGAGTCGTTCTGTTGTGCCAAATGGCAGACGCTAGGAAGTTTACCGAATTTTTCGAAGAAGGCACCGAATTTATCCCGAAGGAGGGAGCACCAAAAACGGCGCCAAGCATTTCTTACTTGGGCGATATTCACAGTCGCATCTCAGTGGCAGGCATACACAAGGGACAGGACATATACAAGGAGACGCCGGAGGTGTACAGAACCAAGACACCCAGAAATGAGCAAATGGATAAGTGTCTGGAGGCGTACGAGGAGTTCGGCTCGGATCTTTCTATTCGTCCGTTTCTGTATGCCGTCAACTACGACCTGGTGCCGGTCAACTACCGCCACTCGACGACCGGCAAGACTGCTGTGATTATTGCGGCTCAGCACAACAATCCCAGCCACCTGCGCGTCTTGCTCTACATGGGTGCGGATCCCTACGTAGCGGATGAGCAGCTTCAGAATGCCATCACAGTGGCCGCATCGATGGAAAAGAATGAGTGCATTGACATCCTCAACAGCTTCAGTCTGCGTGGCAATGCAATTAAAAGCGCCAAGCCTGAGTTTGTGGACTACGATCTTATAATTGATTTGTTTTACTTGTTGCGCACCAAGCCGGAATATCCATCGGGTAAGTCTCTACTGTAAGGCTAAGTGAGAGATACCTATTGTTCAGTTAGTAACGGTTATTTGTACTATATGTATTGAATTTGCATAAAATTTGGATTCATCGTGTTGTGTTGTGTTGCTGCCCTGGAACGTGTTCCACCACCATGTGCGCAACTATCGCAGTATCGATACATATCGCCCTTTGCCATATATTGGCATTGTTTTTTAATAGAATATAGAACCAGGGCAGGCATTGGCTGAAACACCAGAAACCAGAAATATGAGCACCTATCAGCAAAGCAGCGAGGGGAAGTTTATCCCGGCCACAAAGCGTCCAGATGGCACTTGGCGCAAGGCGCGTCGTGTGAAGGATGGATATGTGCCCCAGGAGGAGGTGCCGTTGTACGAGAGCAAGGGCAAGCAGTTTGTCGCCCAAAGACAGACTGGAGTTCCGCCTGGCATGTGCCCCATTCTCGCGGCAGAGTCAAAGAAAGAACGCGAGAAGCAGGAGCGAACGAGAGCCAAGAAGCAGGACAAGGACAAGGATGGAATTGCACCAAGTGGCAGCAGTGCCGGATCCCCGCTCAAGGTTAGCAGTCAACCCTCGAACGACAGCAAGGCCAATGTCAATGTGATATCAGACGCTCTGGCGGATAAATTGACGCTCAACGTGCCCGAAGATGTCGACACGGAGAAGCAGTTGAAAAAGCTACGCAAGAAAATCCGAGAAATCGAGCAAATCGAGAGCAGGATTCAGGCCGGCGAACACAAAAAGTTGGACAAAGATCAGCTGGACAAGGTGAAAAAGAAAGCCGAAATCCTAAAGCAGCTAGCGGCACTGGAGAACAGCAGCGATTCTGCACAATCATAGCAAAATGTTGAACTTAACTCGCTGTATCTGTCTCTGCCTCTGCCTTAGTCGGCAGGCATTTCTAACGCTTACACTTAAACTTAAAGATTACACACCAGACCTGATGATGTCGCGTCACTCTGCCCGGAAAGCCCAAACACACACACTCATTTATGCCTGTTAAATAGTTCTACATATTAGTTATAGTTTAAGAAATGCCATGTTAGACATATATATGTATCGGATAATTGTGTATCATCAGAGTGCATCTGTCTTCAATGTTCAGTTTCATTTCATTTGGATTCAAGGAATCGCCGGGTGTATTTGCGTAGGAAAAAAACAAAAACAATATTGTAAATCAGATTTAATAAATCAACAAAACTCTCTTTTATGGATATGTCCGCTAATCCATATATCCTCTCTCTCTCTCTCTCCAACTCTCTTTTGCAGGCAACATTTTGGTAATTTTGCCCACCTACTATCATATTGTTAAGCTCAACTACATGCTGCTTAGTCATTACATGTGCGGCAAGCTGCAGGAATTCTCCATATTTCTGCTGCACGAAAATATGGGCGTTGAATACATTGACGAGTTGGTTAATGCTCGCCAAGACACGGACAAGGTGGTGCTGGCCACGGATATAGTTGAATCGTTGCCGTTGCAGGTGTCGTTCAAGTACGTTATCGACACTGCCTGCAAACAGTATTTCGTTTACAATTGTAGCAACTACTGTGCTGAACACCGATACGAATGGGTGGCCAAAGATTGTCTGCTACGAAGGGAATCCTTACTCGATGGTAAAGCTTCCCTTTCGATGATTTGAGCTAACTCTAACGTATTGTTTTTTCCAGGAGCTGCTTCCGACACGCAATGCTTTCGCTTGTTGTCCAAGACCACGTTCAATATGCTAACCGAAAGCAGCCCAGCCCAGCTGCAGAGAATCCAGCTGGACAAGATATGTTTGACGGTGAAGGCGCTATCGCCCCACAAGATTATCAGTGAATATCTGGGCCAAACCATTTCGCCACCGCCAGTCATCAATGTGCACCATGCTGTGCAGCTGTTGAAGAAAATTGAAGCCCTAAACGAGGTGGAAGAACTCACTTGGCTGGGCTGCCGCCTGCTCGACATACCCGTGCCCTGCCAGCTGGGACGCATGTTGATCTATGGAATTCTTCTGCAATGCATTGATCCAGTACTGACCATAGTGACATCGCTCTCCACTGCCGATCCGTTGAGCATTCCCTTCACTGAGGACATTGACAGCTTGTGGGATCGCTTCACGATTTATATACAAAACCTCATCAAGAATGAACGTGGCCGCCTGGCAGACAACCAGTTCTCGGATCACTTTATATTCCTGCGATTGTTTCAGGACTGGCAGAATAGTCAAAAGAGCAAGATGCCAATTCTGTACTTCACCAATGAGTACGACTTTATTCTCAATGGACTGATGGAGCAGCTGAGCTTCATTCGCTCCAATATTGTGAGCTCGCTGCGAGCTGCAAACTTGATTCATTTCCGTGGCACGATGACCATGAAGAATCTGAACGTATTGTCGGGCAATTGGCACGTGGTTAAGGCGGCCCTAACCGGCGGCATGTATCCAAATATCTGTGTTCTGGATGTTAATAAATCGTGTCTCAAATCGGCCTATTCGGAGAGGATGCACCTGCACCCAAACACAGTGCTGCGTGACTTCCTAGAGCCATTTAGCAGCTCAGCTCTTAATTTCCGCAGCCCCTGGGTTGTGTGCACCAAGCAGAGGAATTACATTTTATATGCCACCATGGTACTCCCCATGGCAGTGGCCATGTTTGCGGGTAAGTTTGCTGACAACAGCCTAAGGAGCCTCACTAATTGATTGCATTCGTTTGCTAGGTCCCAGCCGCATCAGAAATTCCCAGATAAGCCCAAGTCAAAATGATAATGTCAATATCTACATCGATGAATGGCTCTGGATGGTTATGCCAAAAACTGTAGCCGAGTTGGTCATAAAAACTCGTCAATGTTTCTACGATGGATACCATGAATTTCTGAAGCACTGCAGCGATCAGGACAAATGGAACGCCGACTCTCTCCTCATGGTCAACCAGGGCTTGATCAATGAAACGCTAGCCAAAGTTTTTGAAAATGAAGATCTGGCAGTGGGTTTCTCAAAGACTCCAAACATTCATTATCATCCAATTGTGAAGCTGCCAACCACTTACCTGCTGACGGTGAATCGTCACTTTAGCTGGAATCAGGAAATAGAAGATAGCAAAGATATTCTGGTCAAGCGGCCGTTATCATCATATTTTGACGTCCATTCGCACTTTATTGAGCGACAGTTCTTTGTGCTGCACACCAAAGAAACCTGCGAGGATTTCTACAAGAGCAGCAGCACTCCCTTTATCGAATCCGTGCTGGGCAAATTTGCCAGACCCATCGAGTCGCCCAATCGACACATTTTCGTGATTTTGTATAAAAAGAATGAGGATGAAATGTTGAGCATCAGCCGTGCCAAAACCATCAACGGAGTATTCACATTGAAGGAATATTTTCGCAATGTTATTCCAGTGTATGAAATTATGTAAGTATATTAGAGAAAACGAACGTAACTCGTCCTAATGTGAGCCGCATTCTCTCTTCCAGTGAAGCTTGTCGATCGATAAGTGTTAGCATGCCCAACTTTGATGGCCGTTTAATTTGTAGTCTTATTGATAAACGAGTTGGAAACTTAATTATGGACTTGTTCGCCTTTCGCCATCATTGGATTCACAAGCGATAAATGTAAACGAATCGTTCCTTATGGGCTGACGAGCCGCACAATCAAAAATATCATTTAATCTTTGTACGCCTTTATGTGAAACTCTGAGAAAGTTGGAGATATTGTTTTGAGTTGATGAAATCAATGAATTATGTTATTTGTTATGAAATATGTATGTAACGTACTAAAAATCGTATCAAAATGAAGTCGTATTGAATAAAGACATTCCTGCAGAATCAATACTTCTCGTTTTCTCTTGGTTAGGCACTGCTTTTAATATTTCTATAAAAATATTCGAGATTAGTACACAGACGAGACGGTACATCTACACAGAAATGCTTTAAAATGCTTAGATTAGTTTATAAATTGGATTCAATGGCACCCGCAGGATTTCACAATCATATTTCTATACTTCTTCAGGTTGACATTCTCATCATTGAGATGATACAGCACAGGCAGTGCGCCCAGTCGCGTCGGTGCACAGCACGGCTTTGGCACCTTCTTGGGCTCCAGCAGATGCACCAGTGTCTGCACAATGGCATGATTGGTGGCATTCATGTGCGCATTGAGTGGGAAATTGCATTCGCCGCTGCAATAGAACGCCCCATAGCCCTCGGGGGCGATTATCCAATCGTGCCAGCCCAAATCCTTAAAGTCAATGTAGAGCGTTTGCATCTGGCAGCTGCGTGTATTCTCGATGGGCACTTCCAAAAAGGGATGCACCGGCACCGACTTCTTTTTCTTGCGCTGATGCAGCGTGCTCCGCTTGCTTCTGTGGTGGCTGCTGTGCGAGGTTGTCTTGATCAGCTCGGGCCCCCTGAAGAATCCAATCATAAATGGCTGATATTCGTCGTCCACTTTGCGGTGGATCAGTCCAATGTCGTCCAGTTTGACTTCTCGATCCGGCCGATTGACTGCGTGCGCTCCAATGTAAATGCCGTGGTTCTCCTTGGAATGGATCAACCACTCGTGCAGACCCTCAGTCACGTTCATCTCCAGCCAGCCGACGTAGTCGCCAGTGGTGTTCACCGAGGACAGCGCTTCCATCGTATTCTGACCCGACTCATCTAATCCCATGGAGTAGACGGTGATCGTGAATTGCTTGTTTGCTGTCAGCCATTTGCCTTCGTTGGAGTTTTGGTAGATGCGCAGCTCTGCCATCACCAGATAGTTATCGTTTGGCACCTTGGAGACGTCGAACCACAGGCGGCGACCGTGTTCGTGGCGCAGTTCCTCCACGTTGTGATTTCGTTTGTTCAAAAAAGTCATTATAATGTCGCTCTCATCTATGGCGCGCTTGTCCAGATCCGTAATGAAGTTTTCTTCACCATCTCCAATCCTTTCATCGGCCATCATTTCGGCGTTTCGCTTTGAGCGGTGACTGCGCTCAGTTTCATCGGTATTGCCACCGCCCAGACCTTCCTCCTCCGTGATGCGGTGGTAAACGTCCAGCAGAAATTTCGGTGCCGACTTTCTCAAAGACAATTGATGGCTACTGTGGTGGGAGGGGCGCTCGGCTATGCCCAGGAACTCTAGTATCTCGTACGATACATCCAGCTTGTCGTCGTCGCTGAGCACGCGGTGCATGACCGTCTGATCTTTGCCGTTGTCTATGTAGATCCCTGACTGGGTGGCATCAATCACAGTCGGCGTTGTAGATAAGAATATAAGCAGAACCAGTCCCAGAGCCAGTGAGGCGAGTGCCGCCACAGCTTCCGAAGTATTCCGCACACTCGAAAACATGATGCTCATGCTCCGGAAGGATCACAGTAATTGGTTTTGTGTACGGGAGCTATCTTCTGCACGTTGGCATTTAGTTAGCCGTAGACATTTATTGCTCTTTAATCGTTTTTTAATGACCAGAATTCTCGTGGAAAATTCTGACGCACTTTGTATACAGATTCAGATTGTTTTTTTTTTTTTGTGTGTATCTTGAAGATGCATTTTTTCTTAAGATTTTGAATCAGTTGGCAGAGCGATCTTCAGGGCTGGAAAGAAAACACCGAACAATAATCTAGTTTATTTCTTGTATGCACTTTTTTTTTGTTTACATCTTTAATTTAAAGCTTATTTTTAAAACGATACAAAAGAAAAATTCATGAAAGCTAGCCAATCTCGTGGAGAAAAGACTGATGAATTTAACAAAATTATAGTTTTTGCGCTGGGAATCTCAACTAGCTGGTAATATAGATCAGAATATCAAAATCGAGAAAAGTCGTTTAGCAATTACGGTATATTCTCAAAATAAGATAGTATAGTTTGTTATATTTTTAAGGGTCTGACGGTATATTTTATCGATAATTCCGCGGTCACACAAGAAATAAGTAATTATTATGGGTTTTAGCAACAATAGCTCTTTAAAGTTATTAATTACAATTGATTCATTAAGTTAGACCATTGCTTCTGTGTAAAAGGTGGACTACCATTCAGTTTTTTCTAAAGGTTCTTGAATATCCACATCAACCCCTCACATCTGGCGCAGACTTATGTATGTATGTACGAGCATATGCATACATATGTATGTGCAGCATATGTAGTATATACTGTGTATTGCTATAACCTGAGGTTTGGCAATAAAAAACGTCTCGTTTTCCCGAAAAGATTAAGATTATATCTGAGGCGGATCGAAAGCGCTACTGGCCACCGTTAGGTCAAAAGAGAGCGAGGGAGAGTGGTGGTGGTGTTTCAAGCAACGTTCGTAAGGTGTGGTTCGGCACAAAAACAATAACGGGTCGAAACGGGACGGGGGTGGGAAAGTCTGTTCCGTTCCCACCTGTGAAGATCCAATAACATTAGCAGCCGTATTTCTGAATAGCTTTTGTTGTCTCAAATCAATACAATGCACACATGAATGCGCGCAAATATTTATATATGTATTGTATGTACATCTGTTGCAGGTTGAAGACTTTCTTGATATCGCCCACTGTGTGGTAACTGTGGAACATGAACACTGCGGAAGCCAGCGTCAACCAAAGCCATCATGCGACGCCGCCCACCAGCAATGAGCGTAAGTTATGCTGCATTTTCTTTAGTTTCGTGCCACGCAACGTCATATTGGTTTTCTTTTGCTTCAGCCTTCTGCGAGGACTACGTTCTTCATGTGCATATGCCAAACAAAAGTTTCAAGGCAGTTCGCTTCCACGAAACTGAAACCGTGTGCAATGTCATCAAGAAGACGGTGGAGGACCTCAGCAGGGATGTGCGAGCGCCAAGCATTCAGCGATACGCATGCCGAATGCTTAATATGATCACGAAAGAGGAGCTGTGGCTGGCCAGGACAACGCCCATGCGCAAGGTGCTCACGCACATCTTGTCGCCGGGTTGCTCAAACGTGGACTGTCCCAACAATGATGCTGCCAAAGCGGAGCTCGGCGAGGGCAAGCTGCAGTATCAGGATCATGGCAGAAGAGTCATTACCAACAGAGTGTGGCGCGTGGAGCTGAGAGTGCGCTATGTGCCAAACAGTATTCAAGATCTATTCGATGAGGATAAAGCCACATGCTTTTATTACTTTGATCAGGTGCATAATGCTTAAATCAATCAATAACTTTCGAAACCGTTCTAATCAATATCTTTTGTGGTCGTGGCAGGTAAAAGAAGACTTCATTCAGGCCAATCTAACTGTGGACACTGAGCTGGCGGTGCAGCTGTGTTGCCTGGGCATTCGTCACTTCTTTAAGAACATAACTGTCAAAGCACCGGACAAGAAGCAGCACATTGATTACATTGAAAAGGAAATCGGATTTAAGAGTTTTCTTCCACAATCTGTGATAGTCACAACCAAGCCAAAGAATCTTAAGAAAATGATACAAGTCGGTTACAAAAAGGTCTATAATTATAACGACATTGAGTACTTGACGAGGTATGTAGCCTTACAAACGTACCTCCGATCTACATATAATGTTTATTGTATCCTTTCAGATTCTTCGATCTTTTGAAGAATATTTATTTAACGAATTATGAGCACTTTGCAGTTACCCTCAGCTCCGCATGGAATATATCAGGAATTCTACACGTTGGTCCACACATTGGTAATTATTTGCCTCAAAGATGCCACGCAAAGATATTCCATATTGTTTGTTCAATTGCAGGAATCTCTTATCAAACTCATCCACAAGCGAGCCTGACGAACGTTGCACAGTTCAAGGATGTCGTTGCCATCAAAACCTGCACTCTACCAAAGGAAAAGCTGCCCAAGCCCATGGATAATACCACAGAAAATGAGTCAAATAACTTAAATTGCAATTGCCAGAAGATCAAAACTCAAATTAAAATCTCTGCCTCTAATAATGTCGAAGATCTGGTTATAACCTGCAATGGAATTAATGTGAGTTAAACGATTTCCATGACCATTGTACATCCCTTACCATAATTTTGATTGATTGCAGACTGCCGAAAGTATTGCCGACCTTATCGACGGCTATTGCAGGCTGCTATCAAAAGACCTAGACTTTACGATTTGGCAACGAGAAACGACGAGCGCATCGACCGAAGACAGCGCAGCGACAAAGATCAATGATCTCCCGGTGGAGCCGGCACAGACCGCCGCCTCAAGTCCGAGAAAACCAATGCTAACGGATGATTATGCGGAAATTGGTTTATTGGAGGGCGAGGGCGATTACTCAACGCCCACTGTTCGAAACTACGAGCTGGACAGGTCTCACATCACTCCAAGTGCCAAGATTGGAGTGGGACAATTTGGAGATGTTTACGTTGGCACCTACACGCTCCCTAAGTCTGCCAAGGCCAAGCATTCGGATGCAAATGGGAAAGACAATGGTGCCGATCCCAAATCGAGCAATGGCAGACCAGACGTCATTCAAGTTGCGATCAAAACCTGCAAAGCAAACGAAGATCCCGAAAAGACAGAGAACTTCCTGGCCGAAGCTTGTAAGTACATTAATCTTCTATCATTGTTATGTAACTTAATCTGTTGTTCGCTTTTAGATATTATGCAGAAGTTCGACCATCCACACATTATACGTTTGATTGGAATATGCAGCGTAATGCCCATTTGGATAGTCATGGAACTGGCGAAGCTGGGCGAGTTGCGCGCCTACCTTAAAGCAAACAGCGACAGGTGCTTAGACAGACTTGAAACCCCATCTTTGATGTGCATTATTAACCATAAATAACATTCATTAGATTAACTCATGGAACCCTGCTTAAGTACTGCTACCAGCTATCGACGGCCCTTAGCTATTTAGAGTCGAAAAAGTTCGTACACAGAGATATTGCGGCACGCAATGTGCTCGTTAGCTCTCCCACGTGTGTTAAGGTGGGTAACATTATTTTGCGTTGCTATTTGTTCATGCTTTAACTACTTAATGCCTCCTACAGCTGGCTGATTTTGGTCTCTCCCGCTGGGTGTCCGATCAGTCGTATTATCACTCCACTCCCACTGTGGCTCTGCCCATTAAATGGATGTCGCCCGAATCTATCAACTTTCGTAGATTTACAACAGCCAGCGATGTGTGGATGTTTGGTATGTAACTTTGCAACAATTTTAAACCTATCTATGGTTAATAATAAACTCTCCTTTAGGTGTTTGCATCTGGGAAATACTCATGCTGGGCGTCAAGCCGTTTCAGGGCGTCAAGAACAGTGACGTAATTTCGAAGCTGGAAAACGGCGAGCGGCTACCACTGCCACCAAACTGCCCACCGCGACTGTACTCGCTCATGTCTCAGTGCTGGGCATACGAACCATTGAAAAGACCCAATTTTAAGCGCATCAAGGAAACATTAAAGTGAGTTTAACCCCCAAACTTCCAGCAGTAACAGCTAGATACCAATGTTGCTTGTTTATTTGCAGTGAAATTTTGATGGAGGATAGCATAAGCGCATCCGAGACACTGAAACGGGAGCATCGACGATTGGTAACCAAGTCCTGGGTGGGCAGTGAGGAGTCTGACATTCCGCCATTGAAGCCATCAAGAGCAATGCATGACTCTGGTAAGGCATAAATCTGCTAAAAATGGAAAACAGGAGCTGATTTTTTGTTCCCTAATTTGCAGATATTCCAAGCATGATGTCCAAAGTGGATGAGACAACGGGCATACCTCAAACGTATATCATTGCACAGAATCCTGCGGTGCTGGCCCGCCTGATGATGGAGAACCAAAAGCGAGGAATCAATCCGGCAGCATACACTACGCCCGCTTCGGTATTTAATACTCTAGCTGTAGGAATTGATGACAGCAAATCGAATGTTTCACTTAAGACAACAAAGCTACCAGCAGCCGATATGCTAAAGCTTGATCCCATCGCCGAATCTGAAAAGAACAAACTGCAATATGCCACTAGCCCGAACCCCAACCCAAACCCCAACCCCAACCCAAACCCCAATCCCAATCTCCTAACAGCTGCAGCTAACACCCTTGACCCATCCCTTGCTTATGCTAGGCCACCGCCAAAGGGAATGTTTTCCGGAAGTTTGCCCTCAAAGAGTAGCTTCGTTGTTTGTCCACCGCACATGGAAGAGCAGATGCAAATGCAAATGCAAATGGATCTTTCCAATCCGGCAATATCGAAAATCGCTGGCTACAGTCTATACGGCAGTCTGGAGCGACATCAACCGGTGCCGGCCGGCAGCAAGGGTGTCAATTCGAAAGGCGGCAGCTTGGAGCGTCACAAGTCATTGATGTCAGCCCAGAATTTGGTTTTCTACAACACAAAGCCGCCGTCGCCACACTGCAGCAACACGTCCGAGCGTTCGAGGAGCATGGAGCGAAACACATACTTTCACGCCTATCGCCAGCAAATGAAAAACTCCATTGAATGCGACTCGCTGCCCGAGGAAATCTACGACTTTGGTGGAGCCGGACTCAAGACCTGTGTGTCTGCGCGTCAAAATTCGAATTTTAGCCCAGCGATGAACGTGTGCCCCGTGGAGCACGGCCAAGCAGCAACTTTAGATGCCAGCCAGCACATGGTGATGGAGCCACAGATGATCAGTGACTCGTATGGCCTTGTCTGTCATGGTGGCTTAGTTCAAGGCGAATGGGATCGGCAATGGATGCTTGCTAGCCCTCAAAATGTAACAAACGATGGCAGCTTGGACGGAGCTGTCTGCATGGCCACTTTGCACGCTGACGCTGCGGGAAATCAGGTTTGGACATCATCTTGGACACGTTGGCAGCAAGGCGGCGTTCGCATTTTGTTAACTATTTCTTTTTGATTGTGATATTTTGTGTTACCTTTGATTTGTTTGCATTTATTTAAGTTTTTTTGTCATAGTTTGGAGCACAGTAATAACTGTGGACTCTTACCATTTCAGACCCTTCAAAACGTTTTGGGCGAGAAGTTGCGGCAGCAGCGCAAAGACAGCAACAGCGATGGAGAATGGTTATATCAGGAGGAGTTGCTGGTAAGCTTTCACGATATCCCATAGAACAAACCCGCTCATTTGCTCTCATTTATAGCGGCGTCGATCCAGCTCGATTCCCCATGGTGCCAGCAACGAGCAACAGCCACACATGTTTAAGCTAGACCTAATGTCAGCCGGACCATCCAGTCTGCCCGATTGCTCGAATGCGAACTCCCGACCCATGACGCCAAACACTAATCAGCTGTCGCTAAAGTCAAACAACTCCTCCGCGGATCACTTGTCCGCATTGGCAGCTGGGGAAGAGCTGCAGTCCGGCTCTAACTCCAAAAGCTTTGGCACTTCTCCCTCCAGTCGGCCAGTCAATCGTGCCAATGATGAAGTTTACTGCGCCACAACATTGGTGGTCAAGTCCATTATGGTGCTATCGCAGGGCGTTGAAAAGGCAAACACGGAGGGTTACTTGGATTTGGTTAAGAATGTGGGCGTTGAGCTAAGGAACTTGCTCACATCGGTGGACAAAATATCTGTGCTGTTTCCAGCGCAGGCTCTCAAGTAAGGATGCAGAAAATCCATACGAAACTTGTGTTAAATTAATGTGTTTCCCCTATCTTCACAGGGAAGTGCAAATGGCACACAAAGTTCTATCCAAAGACATGCACGAACTCGTTTCAGCGATGCGATTAGCACAGCAATACAGCGACACAACGCTAGACAGTGAATATCGCAAGTAAGTTTAATTCCTTCTCCCTAAGACTTCAAATTAATTCCCATTGATATTTCAGGAGCATGCTATCTGCCGCCCACATATTGGCCATGGATGCCAAGAACCTCTTTGATGTCGTTGACTCGATACGACAGCGCTATCAGCACATATTCCCGCCAGTCACACCAAAAGAAGCGACTAATGTGCCCTGCTTTGAGGGAACAGAGCCCACAAACGAACTGAGCAGTGGCTACATCAAGTCCAGCACGTCTGGGGAGCTACTCCAAAGCACAGATAGCGCTGCAGGCAACTGTACGGGGATATACGATAATGATTTACATTTAAGCTTGAACACACAGTTGCAGCTACAAAATAGCAATGATCGCAGTGCTGTGGGCAGCTTGCAGAGGGGAATTAGCCTGGGCTTGGATACGACAAGGGCTTCAAACGAACCTCTACGCATTGTAGAGGACGCTCTGAGTAGCCCCACCGAGCACATGTATTGCAACACGTCCGCTGTCCATGGCCATGCGTAGATCTATGTGCATCCATAATCCGCATGACTGCATGAAACTGATGTACATATACTATAAATCAAAATATGTATACATTAACTAACATAAACATAACTCTTCTGCGAACTATTCGAGTACTTTGCTTATAGTTATTACTCTCACATAGTACTCCACCCCTCAAGATTGACGAGACCCCACTCGGCCGGCCGCATTCTCTCCTCGTCATGTAGTCAAAATAATTTAAGGACAAAAAGACGTGTTTAATGTATGATTTTAGATGATATTTATAGATAATCTACGAACCCAATCTAATACAACTAAATGTTCATTTTAAAAACATTTCTATTACTTTCGGGTGTGTTTTAAGTTGTAATGTGATTATTTGTTCAATATAATAATGCCTACACTCAATGCACATTATGTTGGGTGCTAAATTCAATCACAAAAAAGGAAAATAAATCGAAATTACTAAACAAAAATGGGAATTTTCATTACCATCCTCATAGCCCCAGTGACTCCATAGCTGATTTAAATGCTGAAACATTAAGATGGATGATGCATCACATTTGTTTAATTTAATAAGTTAACACCGTGTCAATATATTTATACACCTAATTTATAATTCGGAAAGACATAAACATTTATATACATATCTCTGGGATTTGTCAATTGATATTTAACAGCTGAACAATTTTATGCAATTTCGGGCGGCAGCATATTATTGGTATGAAAAGTGCTTTGTACTATGTATACATATAATGCCAAGTATTGCAACAATATGAAGACGAATTTCAAACAGAATGAGATTACAGGTGAGTGGCTTAAGAGTAAATTGTTCGTTCAATCCATTCCTCAAGCGTAAACGTGGCTGTTTCATTTTTCTCCGTATCCCGCTCTTTGAATATTTCTGCATAGAAAGTAAACGGCTTTAATACAAGGGAACTTATCTTCTTTTGGGTGCCATAACTTACCAATATAAGTTTTTATTTTCACTGCACACATAATAAAATCATCAAACGCAATTTGTCCGTCTCTGGAGCCATATCGATGACCCAAAACGTTCAGCACGCGATTGTTCAAATGATAGCCAGCAGAGTTGAGTGCTTCACGAAGCTGAAAGCCTGACACCCTGCCAGTGTTTTCCACGTCGTAGACCTTAAAGATGGCCTTCCATTTGGCAATGTCCGACAGCAGAGTCTCGAACTCTTCGAATCCTAATTTGCCAGATTTATCAGCATCCAACATGGCCACCATCGAGCGACAAACATCCTTGGAAAAGCCATGAGTCTCATCGACAATTACTGCTGTAATTTGAGAATTTAACACTTGCATCGGAGACTATTTATCAGCTTTCTCTTACCTCCTGAGGTTACAGCAGCACCATCCGATGGGTTATCACCCATTAGCCTCTTACTCGACGGATCACTCGCGCCCAGCTGATCCTCGAAGGGTGTTCCCTTTAAAAACGGGCCACAAATCAACGACAAAAGTCCACAGGCGCCGCCGTCATCTTCCCCAGGGCCGGCTGCCTGCGTCTCAAATGCATTGTTGGCGGTAAAACGATTATAGACAACTGGCTTTGGCAAGTCTAAGGGAAAAGCAAAGCACATATTAAATGGAAATGTAAGGAAATAAAAGTGCCCTTACCATCTCTCATCGAGTGATCCAGTATGCGTTTTAGCTCCATCCAATCAACTTCCATATCCTTGCCAGCGATGCTGTCAAACAAACGTCTCAAGCTCTCCTTCTGCGGATCCAGTGGCTTGGGTGTTGGGTATCCCGGTGTTATCTGTTGACCAAAGCAAAACATTATCGAGGGATTCCTCTTAAAGGTAACCCCTACTTACCGTGTCGGCCTTGCCACCGTACCCCACATGATCATCATTCTCTCTGCAGAGAGGTAGAAAGTGAAATGATTGATGAGAATGAAAGGCAATTGATAGTCAAATGTTTTAAATGTAATATCACAAGATCTAAGCATTCCAAATTTGAGAGAAATGTCATGGGAAATATCGATAAAAGGGGGTTTAAGTTTAAAGCACAAAACGTTGTTGGAGGGGTACTCTGCCGATCTGTTTATTACCATATTTTATAGTTGTTAAGGTACATGAGAAAATACATTAAAGACAGAATTAAAAGTAGACCGTGAGGGTAATCTCAGTAATTGTTCGATTGCAATTAGAGTTAGGAAAGAGTTAAAGCATAAAAATATATTATTAATTGCACTATTTTAAATACTTTTGTTGCTTGAGCATGGGCATCCGTAATACTCCGCTTAATAAGTCTAGAATCTAAGATGCAGTTGTGCAAACACTCGGACAGACGTACTTTAATCAGGTTTATACTGTTGCTGTTGATATTATTCTGTAATAAATACTGTGGAGTGGAGCATTGGGGGTCAGAGATAAGCTACAATTGAAAAATATAGCATGTAATTATATGTATAGACTATGGGAATGTGTAGAGGAGTGTGGGTATAAATAAACAAACTGGGGTAGCTACAACAACTACTTGCACTAGAAAACAAACATAGGGGTATTACGTATAGACTGCGTCTTCACCTACCCATAATGCACTTTAGTTGCGTTTTTTAAATAGAAATTAGAAAAACCCCGCAAAATTGTAGCAACCCGAATTATTTCTAATATACAAACTGATTATCATTTTCTACATGTACGCACTCCATGTTATTTTGGGTTTCGGAGAACACACGAATGATGAACTCTCCTTCCTCGTTCGGATCAAATGTGGAAGGCACAATCAGATAGTGGCCAGGAGGCAACTTGAAACGAGCACAAACCTGGGGAAGACAAAGCCCAGAGGTTGTTTGAGTTAAAAGTATAAATTGGGAAACATTTGTCATACATACTTCACGGGTATTAATGAAATGGGGAGAACGTCCCACAGACGACTTGTACCGAAAGAAGTTAAGGCCTTGCGGACGGTTCTCCAGTTCGCGTTCGTTCAGGTTGTAAATGGCAAAGCCAATGGTCAGACATTCCATGCCCATGTTGCGCTTTGATCTGCGATTTTTCTGCATTAGTCCAACAATAACTGTGCAGTGTCCCTCCTCGTCATCCTCATCGGGATCCACCAGCGTAATTATATACTGGGGATTGTGCCAGAAAGTGTCCAGGAAGTTACGGCAGCCGCCAGCTGTCACGCCTGGTGTCCATTCACCCTCGTACATGGACATCTCCCACTTGCGCTTGCCACTGTTCTGTTGGTCCTCTGTCAAAGAGTCTGGAGACAAATTGCAAATCTGAAAAGGAATGCATTTTACCATTAAACAATTTCTAGTCAGTGTAAGGGCAGCCCTTTCTTGCCTCCACTCTGTCGAAATGGTGCAGGAAATCTTGGAATGACATCCAGAACTCGCCATCTCTATCGAATGTGAGACCAATCTCCTGCTTCTGGTCTTCTGGGATGTAGCGCCACTCGGCGGAGCTGTCACTCCACGGGCCATTCCACTCGGCTTCATTGCCCCATGGGTTGCGCATGCGTATCATTGGTATCTTGCCCTGCCGATTCGGTGTCACAATATCGATAAAGCACACCTGCAAATACACAATTCAAAGATGTTGATTAGCTCTTTCACAAGTGACATTTTATGCGTGCGTTTGCACCTTTGTAATGGAGTATGCGTGTCCACGAATCAGCCCCTGAGGAGTTTCTGCCTCAAGCACATTGGGATCCGGCTCAATCGAGCAGCCCATCATGGAGTTTCGGTCGGCTGCCTTTTGTAATATGGCAAAGAGATTACCGGGCGCCTCCTTGAGGTCATACCACTCGCTGACACCGCCAGTAAAGTCCTCTAAGGCCTCACACGTGCTGCCGCCCTTAAGAGCCTCATAGGAACCATGAAGTCTGAGAATGCATAGAATAAATAAACGCTGGCATGGGTTGTTAGATTTGTCATACTTGGCATAGGCCTTCTCCAAGAGTGCACTCCAGAATTCATTTTTCTCCGTTGAATGCATGTACACCAGCTCCCCGCGAGACGTTGGCAAACGATCATCAATAGTCACATCCACCCATTTGCCTATTTTTAATTGGTTTAGTTTATAAATAAATATTATCTGATGCTCGTTTGCTGATCAAACTTACCGTACTGCCAGAAGCGGAAGTGAAATATTCCAGCATAGTTCTCCTCGAAGCTCTGCTCGGGCGGCACGACGCGGAAGAACAAATTGGATTCCTGTGTCAAGTTGGCGGTGGCTGCCAGGAGCCAGCAATCTCCAAGTTCGCCTTGTTGCACATCGAAACGCGAGAATCCCTCTACAAAAAACTGCGGATTGTCGGCGATTTCCTAATCAAAGATAAATTTATACAATTAAAAGTTAATGTATAAGTTAATTATAATTATAATTGCACTTACATGGGGCCTCAGCCACTCGATGTGACGATCTGGGCGACGCGAGAACATAAGTGACTCATTGTTGGCCGGGAAGATGGGATCTTCAAAGAGTGAACCGCTGGACAGGCAACTGTTCAAGATGGTCTCATAGTCCTGCACCTCAGAATAGGGTCCCAGATTCGAGCTCGTTTCGCCCAACTAGAATATGACACAATCGGATTATTCCTTAACTCATTTAAGTCGTTTAAATGTTTAAGTTCTAGATGATAAATGAATAAATACAATGTATGTACAGGGTACAGTGTATTTTGGTATAATTCGAGAGACACATATAATAAGCCTTTACACACATCTAGAGTGGTTACACACACAAGGACACGTTACAACAATTTCGGCAGCACAATTATCCTTCAAATGGAATTGTGTCAATGCCAACAACATGTACTTACATTCCCATAAAATACAGCTTGAGATGATTGCAAGGGTTGCTAATGTCAGTAACGAACGATTGAATGGAATGTATTTTAATTGTTAAGAGTTGGTGGATTACATGCATATGGATTTCAGTGTCTATTTGTTACTATGTACTGTATATGGCTATGCCTAGTCAGACCGTAATATTTTATATGTAATTTAAAGTTTTTCACTTACAACTCGCATGTTCTTGATGCTGGGCAGCACTCGCTTGGTGTCGGCTTCCTTTTTGATAAATATTTCGTTTATCACAGAGCCAACCACCTCTTTGGCGGCACCCATAGCAGCATCGCCAGCGGCATTCAGAAATTCCTGGCCGGCTTGCCGCAAGAATCCCTTTAGATCATCCATCTTTCGCTATTTGCTATCTGTAATAATTATAGAAATAATATTAAGCACAAGTACCGACAGCGAAAGCCAAGAAACTTAGCAAATGATTAAAAAGCGATTCATATCCAACTTTTTATCTAACTTATTAGTGTGTCCCTCACATGACAGCCCAGGCCGGCACACACCTTAGGAATATGCGAATAATTGGGTTAACTACTTGGCAAAATTGTTACAAATTCCCAACGTGGCTGGGGCTTCAATTAGATTACTTAAATTCACGCAAAGAGCATTAGGTGAATTCTTTGGAGAGCAGACAGAGCAGAGCTCGTTCGCTGTCAGCTCCCACCCGAATATAATTTATACGGATATAAATACATATATAGATACATATGTATATAATGTCTCTCTAGTTTGTGTGACATCATTCCGAAGCGAAGCATGAGATGGTTGAATGCCTCGTCGAGTGACTCAAAGGGTGTGTGCCATTCGGCCAGCGGACCAAACCTTGATTTCCATTCCTATAATCTCCTCCTTTGATTGCATTGACACTGAACTTGAGCAGAGCCTGTCGTCATAGTAAAATGTCAATTTAATCAAACACAATATGCTGGTTGGTCCCACATCTACACATATGTATGTGTTTCTCAATTGCTACATTTATATGTACGTATGCTTGAATACATATGGATGGAATGTAGTATATAAAAGCATTAGAAATTCAACTGCGAAATCGAAACAGGTTTAGTAATTAATACATTTCTGTGCCCTGGCTCATGCTTGTGACCAGCATTCTTGTGGCAAGAGACACACGAAACTCACTCACACTATTCTGTTATGTTACAATACGGATATTCTCTTATTTATAATGAGCCCCGGACCTTGATTTGCTCTGATACAACGATTTGAATTCACACACTTTCACCAAAGCAACAACACAACACGAACACGAAAGTACCGTACGGAAGTGGTATCTCAAAATATTTATGTTTGTGTTTGTGTAGTAAAAGTATATCGTGCTATCGATTTCGATAGAGGAAACAGCTGATAGTTCATCGGTATTCTTGCGGTATATTTTGTACATGAGCAGGTTTATTTCGGTATATTTGTAAGGGTCGGCGGTATTGTTATCAATGCATCCGCGGTCACACTGAGCGTGGCATAAACTTGGAAAAAATATTACAATTTTCGTGAAAAACCAAACAAAACCTATAGTAAGTGCTCATATTTACTTATTACGGTGCACGGGCATTCAATATTTCAAGACTCAGATCCTAACGCTGCGTTTGATATGCACTTTTCCGTGATGCGCTTGCCTGCAGTCGCACACGTTTACAGATTTAATTAGAATGTCAGACTCCGAAGTCAGCAATATGTCGGACAGTGGGTCGGAAGATGGATCGATATCAAACAAGTCGCAGCGCAGCGTCAGATCCAAGTCCGGCCAGCGTTCAAGGTCGCGATCCAGGTCCATGTCCAGATCGTCGCGCTCCAGATCCCGATCAGCTCATTCGGGCTCCGGGTCCGAGTCTCCGCACGGCCGTGGCAACCGAGCCAAAAGCGAAGAGTCGGGCGAGGAAGAGGAGGAGCCACCAGGCGAGGACATCGACTCTGAGGAGTATGAGGAGGAGGAGAATGACGATCATCCACGAAAGAAAAAGAAGAAGGAACGCTTTGGTGGCTTCATCATAGACGAGGCAGAGGTGGACGACGAGGTGCGTACGAAATGAATTTCCATTTAAATTTGTTTCCTAATCCTTGAGTCTGCTCACACCATTAACAGGTCGACGAGGATGACGAATGGGAGGAAGGTGCCAATGAGATTGGAATTGTTGGAAACGAAATTGATGAGCTCGGTCCAACGGCCAGGGACATAGAAATAAGGCGACGCGGCACAAACTTATGGGAGTAAGTAAAGGAATAACCATACATCACAGGAAAAGCATCAATGTTTGTACTTTATTACAGCACTCAAAAAGAAGATGAGATTGAAGAGTACCTGAGAAAGAAATACGCCGATGAATCCATTGCAAAGCGACACTTTGGCGATGGCGGGGAAGAGATGTCCGATGAGATCACCCAGCAGACGCTGTTGCCTGGCATTAAGTGAGTTACAAATGATATAATCTCAACATTACTGTGTACTATGTTCTGAATCCTCATAGGGATCCCAATTTATGGATGGTCAAGTGCCGCATTGGCGAGGAGAAGGCCACAGCCCTGCTGCTGATGCGAAAGTTCTTGACATACCTCAACACGGACGATCCCATTCAAATCAAATCGATTATTGCGCCCGAGGGCGTAAAAGGTTACATTTATCTGGAAGCCTATAAGCAAACGCACGTCAAGACAGCCATCGATAATGTGGGTAATCTGCGAATGGGCAAATGGAAGCAGGAGATGGTGCCCATCAAGGAAATGACGGATGTGCTGAAGGTGGTCAAGGAGCAGGTCGGCTTGAAGGTCAAGCAGTGGGTGCGCCTCAAGCGTGGCCTCTACAAGGATGACATTGCGCAGGTGGACTACGTTGATTTGGCACAAAATCAAGTTCACTTGAAGCTGCTACCCCGCATTGACTATACCCGCATGCGCGGTGCTTTGAGGACAACAGCAACTGTAATTAATTAATTATGAAAATGTTTGAAATTGGAACTGAACTCATACCATTTACACGTTTCTTTTGCAGGAAACGGACGATGGCAAGCGCAAGAAGAAACGGCGGCCAGTGGCTAAACCTTTCGATCCAGAAGCCGTGAGGTACGTCTGTCCAGCTTTAAGCCATTTCAATGCCTATAATTAATTTGTTTTCCAGGGCCATTGGTGGTGAGGTGCACTCAGATGGAGACTTCCTGCTCTTCGAGGGTAATCGGTATTCGCGCAAAGGTTTCCTCTACAAAAACTTCACCATGTCGGCCATTCTATCAGACGGCGTCAAGCCCACATTGGCTGAGCTAGAGCGCTTCGAAGAGTCGCCGGAAGGTTATTATTATCAAGCATCCCTTGTCACATATTTTTCACATCAATTTTTCCAACAGAGGTGAACCTGGAACTGTTGGGCAATGTCAAGGATGATCCCACTTCAACGCACTCTTTCTCCATGGGTGACAATGTTGAGGTTTGCGTGGGAGACTTGGAGAACTTGCAGGCAAAGATTGTGGCCATTGACGGCACCATGATCACGGTTATGCCCAAGCATCAGGATCTAAAGGTTTGTTAAGGTTCACCCTATACTTGCTGCAGCACTAATTAATGGTTTTGTCTTTTTTAGGATCCTTTAATTTTCAAAGCCAGTGAGCTGCGCAAGTACTTCAAGACCGGAGACCATGCCAGGGTGCTGGCTGGTCGCTATGAGGGCGAAACTGGTCTCATTATACGCGTGGAGCCACTGCGCGTGGTGCTCGTCTCTGATTTAACCAATCACGAATTGGAGGTCTTGCCACGGGATCTGCAGCTCTGCTCCGATGTGGCCACAGGCGTGGACTGTCTGGGCCAGTTCCAATGGGGTGACTTGGTGCAACTTGAGTGAGTTTATTGGGCAATGTTTAGTATCTGCAATGGGTAATGGAATTCCTTTATTGCAGCTCCCAAAATGTGGGCGTCATTGTGCGCTTGGAGCGTGAAAACTTTCATGTTTTGGGCATGAATGGCAAGTGCATTGAGTGCAAGCCAACTGCTTTGCACAAGCGGCGAGAGAATCGCAACACTGTGGCTCTGGATGCTGATCAAAATCAGATTCGCCGTCGTGACATTGTTAAGGTTATGGAGGGGCCTCATGCTGTGAGTAAACACTCGAGTCCTCTGGATTTTCATGCTAATAATATTTGAATTACAATCCTCAGGGTCGTTCCGGTGAGATCAAGCACTTGTATCGCAGTCTGGCCTTCCTGCACTGCCGCATGTATACAGAAAATGGCGGCATATTCGTGTGCAAGACGCGGCACTTGCAATTGGCTGGCGGCAGCAAGGCAAACGTTAATCCTGCAGGAACGATGGGCGGACTTGGCTTCATGTCGCCGCGCATACAATCGCCCATGCATCCGTCTGGCGGAAGGGGAGGTGCACGTGGTGGCGCGCGCGGCGGCAGGGGCGGTTTCCGTGTGACTCGTGATCGTGAAATATTGGGCAAAACCATCAAGATCAGTGGCGGACCCTATAAAGGTATATTATTCCTTGTTGAGACTCACATTTATCTTTATTTCTGACCCATTTCTGTTTGGTTTAGGTGCCGTGGGCATTGTCAAGGACGCTACAGATGCCACAGCTCGCGTGGAGCTGCATACTTCATGTCAGACTATATCGGTCGATCGTAATCACATTGCCATTGTTGGAGTGCCCGGCAAGGAGGGCAGCGTCTCCACATATGGCCGCACGCCAGCACGTACACCGGGCTATGGTGCACAAACGCCAAGCTACACTGCTGCCGGATCCAAGACCCCGTTGGTGGGTAATCAAACGCCCAACTGGGATACGGATACGCGTACTCCTTATGGCACAATGACGCCATCGCATGATGGCAGCATGACGCCACGTCATGGTGCCTGGGATCCGACAGCCAACACAACGCCTGCGCGGAATAACGATTTCGATTATTCGCTGGAGGAGCCCAGCCCAAGTCCAGGCTACAATCCCAGCACTCCTGGCTACCAGATGACATCTCAGTTCGCCCCACAAACACCGGGCACGCTCTACGGTTCGGATAGGAGCTACAGTCCGTTCAATCCCAGTCCCAGTCCAGCTCCCTCGCCGTACCCTGTTGGCTACTTGAACACGCCATCGCCATCAACATATTCACCCAATACGCCCGGTGGCATACCGCAGTCGCCGTACAATCCTCAGACACCGGGTGCCAGCCTGGACTCGTCGATGGGCGACTGGTGCACCACCGATATCGAGGTGCGGATTCACACGCACGACGACACGGATTTGGTTGGACAAACGGGCATCATTCGCACCGTTTCCAATGGCGTGTGCTCGGTATTTTTGCGACAGGAAGATCGCAGCGTCTCCATTGTCAGCGAGCACTTGGCGCCAGTGCCGCCCAACAGTGGCGATGAGTTCAAGGTGATCTACGGCGAGGAAAGGGAATCGGTTGGTCGTGTACTCTCCAAGCAGGAAGGCGACGTGCTGGTCTGCAAAATAAACGACGAAGTCAAGATGATTCCCGTCAATCATCTGTGCAAAATGAAGTCCATTGATTAAACACTTCTGTTAGTGCATGTTTAGTAGCCACAAAAATTACAATTGGAACACGAATTATTCAAAATATTTCAACTAAATACAAGTTTATTAGCGGCATAGCAACAATATATTGTAACGAATTGGTAAGCGACGGACGCCAAGGATTGGGTTGTTGTGCCGCAACGTAACCACCTGGGAATATCCAGTCTTAAGCTCACAGTTGAATTCATTAATAAATAAACAACTTTTTGAAATTATAAAAATAACCTCTGTATTTCCCAATCTCTTGCTAGCGAGGGAGGTCTCAAAAGTTATGGGCTCTTCCGGCTTTAGGTCTGTGTAATCTCTGCTCAGATTTCAAACGAATTTCTTCCCAGACGAAAGTCCCCTTTGATCAGTCGTCTGCTTACTTTTGTGTACTATGCACCTTCAACGTTTTGTAGCTGCTGTTTTGGCGCTTGTCGCTGCCTTCGATGTGATACTTGGCATAGGCATAATTGTGCCTGGCACAAAGTGGTGTGGACCCGGCAATATAGCACTGAACTATGATGATTTGGGCGTCGAGAGAGAGCTGGACATGTGCTGTCGCGCGCACGACAACTGCCAGGAGAAAATACCACCGCAAGAGAAAGCCTATGGACTGAGCAATGATGGCATATTTCCCATGTAAGCTGCACACATTTGGTTCTTAAGTTTTCAACAACGACTGCTATTCCAGCTTCTCCTGTGCCTGCGAGTCTGCCTTTCGCAATTGCCTCACTGCACTGCGCAACACACAATCGTTGACTTTGGGCCGCATTTACTTTCGCGGCAAAGATGTTTGCTTTGCAAATGGCCATCCTACAGTCTCGTGTCGTGAGAACCAGGTGGAAATGTTCGAGAAGCGCTGCCTAAGCTACAGAGTGGATGAGACACAGCCGAAACGCTGGCAGTTCTACGACTTGGCCTTCTACACACATGTCGAGGAGGGCACAGAAGATTGAACTATTGGCATTGGTCAGCGATAAGCCAGCGATTACAATACATCTACAATTCTATTCACATTAAAAGTTTGTTTTGTTTTTAATCTTTCCACCTCTCCATCGTTTTTTACACTCTGTAATTCCAGAACCCATCTATCAGCTAACAACATCTGAAACAAGAGGAACTATTCGTTTGTTGGTCATGTCAGGCGGCATTCGTGTGTTGAATTGTGTAAAATGGCATGTCATAGAATTGCCAGATCTTTGCCGAGGCCTTGTCCACATTGTAGCGTATACAGCGCTTGCGGAACGTTCCCTCCTGGTACTGTTTGCACCCAGTTGTGGGGTAACCATTGGCAAAGCACTTTTTCCGACTGCCATAGTAGATGCGGCCCAAGGTGTTGGATGTGAGACTGTTGACTGCCTGCAGGCAGTTGATAAACGTTTGCTCGCAGGTACACTTGAGGCTGCAAAGAGAGAAGAGCAGTCACGACATGCTATCGATTTTCCACTGGGAGTGTGGCGTCTCTCACATGGGAAACCAATCCGTGTTGGTGGGTAATCCATGCAACGCGCTGTGTGACTCTATGATCTCCTCGCAGTGGTCGTGTGCTCGACAGCACTTGTCCGTCTCGCGCTCTCTGCCCAAGTCATCGAAATTTGCTGCCGTGTTGCCTGGTCCGCACCATTTGGTGGCTGGCGCCGTGATGCCCGTGTGTGGCACTGGCGGCAAAGCTTGATTGTAAATGTCTTCATCCTCGAAGATGGCCTCATCCCCAAAGGTGGCCCAAGATGCGGCCAGCAAACAGCAAACGAACAGCACCTGCAGCAGCCACATGCTTCAGCTTTGACGGACGCAACGCAACTGAGCTCGCGGCAGCGTTCGATGCAGTCGCTTATCGGCTTGACATTATCTGTGTGTGGAATTACATTTTATTAATTGTCAACAAGTCAAGGTCCTAGCTAAGTATATCCTTAAATGCTTCTGCTGCTGTCTTGACTGGCTTCCGTTTGGTGCCCGGCTGCTCTGGCTCCAGCTGCTTGGCCAGGCTCGCCTGCCACTGCGTGGGCGAGAGGTTGAACGTTTCCAGGCGATACTTTGCGTAAAGAAGACGCCCAAAGGGCGAACCCTTCAGCATGTTTGACTTCGCGGTGAGCTCCTTGGCTATGCGCAGCTTTTGCGCCTCCTGTGAGGCCTTGAAGCATTCCTCGAGCACACGCGATCCGTGTCGGGTAATGGCCAAGTCCACATAGAAGCCATCCAGCTGACGGATCAGCCGCTCACGCGACTTCTCGCCAATGAACTTGCTCTGCATGAAGGCATCGACTATGTGGGAGCCGTTGGGAGTGTTGAAGATCTGCGCCAGTTGGGCCGCTGGCAGATCGAGGATGCAGTTGACCAGGAAAATTGGTTTGTTGAACTGCAGCACATGCTGCGCAATCAGTGAGCCATGGAGATGCACGAATCCCGACTCATCGCTGGCCAGCACCTCGAAGGGTTTCAGTTTGATGAGGCAATTGAAGAACAGCTTAGCCTTCTCCTTGTCGCCGCCGCTGACATGCAGCGAACTCTGTAGGACAGCTATCATCTGTGCCTGCTTGGCGCCCAGTCGCAGGCAGGCAGCACTCAGGGCAGATACCACGCCAGTGTAACCCATTTTGAGCAGCTCCTCCACTTGCGGCTGAAGCTCTGTGAAGACGGCCTCAAAGTCTGTCACTTCTTTTATGTGCTGGAGCAGTCGCTGCACGGCAAAGTTTGTGCCTTGCTGCTTGGCGAGGTAGCCGACACGGCCGCTGAACAGCATCGCATAGAGTTGGGTCAGCAGCTTGGCACCCGCCACGCTCAGAATGGTCTCCAGCAGGATGACGGCGCTCTGATGGTGAAAGACTTTCGGCAGCACTGGAGCATCCTCTGCTGGTTTCTCCTCGCTCTGCTCTTTCTCTTCCGTCGGGGTAGCCTCCTTCTCCTTCTCCTCTTCGTCATCGTCTTTGATTTCGATTTTTGTGTCCTTTTTCTCTTCATCATTTTCAGTCTCTTCGTTGGGCTTCAGCAGACTCTGCACCAAAATTTTCTTGCCGAAATGTTTGAGCAAACTCTTGTCGGCCACACTCAGGGCCAGGCAGATGACGCCCAAGAGGGCAGACGAGTGCTCCTGGTAGGGGAAGTCCACGAACTGTGGCCACATTTCCAGGCGTTGGGGAAACTCTTTCATCACCTCACGCCAGTCCTCGGGCACGGTATACAGCTTACGATGCTTGGCCATCTCAGCGCCTCCCTTCTCGAAGGCTATTTTGGGAACGTGCATGCCCACCAGGCACAGTATGGCCGTCCTCATGATGTGACTGGCGCACGTGTCCCACACAAAGTCCTCCAAATTGTTCAACATAAACTTTGAGATGCGCACCACGAACTGGCGACACTTCTCTCGATGGTCGTCGCTGAATTCTGTTTCCAAGTTGTATTCCTCTTCAATTTGTGCAGCATCTGGCTTGGCCTTCTTTGCCGTGGTCGGAGCATCGCTGACCTCCTGGGCAGCTGCCTTGCCCAGGCCGCGCAAAAAGGCAATTTCCAGCATCTTCTGCAGCACGTGCGAAGCAAATCTGTCCGAGCACAGGGGTCGCAGGCTGTCCCCAAATGTATTGAAGTATCGCTCCAGCTGCTCGCTGTCCACGAATCCAATGAGCGATTCCAGTGCCTTGGAAACAATTTGATTGGAGGCCAAGTGGATCTCCTGCTCCTTTGTCTGCTCAAACACATTGTTGGCCATGTTCACTGCAAAAGTAGATAAATAGGTAATGCCACTGACAAAGTAAATTACGACCATTTACTCACCGCGTTCCTCCACATCCTCGAAGCCAGCCTTCATGGCGTCCAGTATGTTGATGAAGTAGCTAAACTGCTCATCGTCTATGTGCGTTCCACGGCCAAAGATTCCCTGCTTGGCAAAGCCCTTGGCGTTTCGCATGAAGCGATTGCCTTTCTTCTTCGGTCGCTTACGTTTTGCATTGCCTTCTGTTTGCATTTCGAGTACAAATTCGTTAAATAGTAATACAAATGGTCTGCTTTCAATTTAAAACGTGCACGCTACGATCAGCTGTTCCAGCTGCTATCGGTAGCTGTATCGATAGGTGCAGTCGAGCGAAGAAGTGTTTCGATTTCAGCTATTTTATGGCTAGTTTCGGCTCTTTTATAAATTTCTAGAAATTAAGATTAAAGTCCTGAAATATAAATGGAAATTGGATTATTAAACTAAATACAGTTTTATATTAAATGTTGGTTATTTTCATCAGCACTGATTCCAAACGCTGGTCGATAGTTGCTGAGTTTATCGATAGCTGCAGTCGAACTGAGATACCCATAACGCTGCGGACTTATTATTTGCCGCGAAAATATACAATTGTAATTTACGAAGTGAATATATAACGAAAAGGCGAACCAGCAAACAATAATGGTGTGAGCTCAACCTAATAACGTTGTTGGCCATTGTAAATGAATGTACACTTACTCTCGACAATGTACGAGTGCATTCCTGAGGTCTAATAGGTCAATGAGGTTACAAGTCCATCAATACAACGGCTCACAAACTGTTGACAGTTCATTGACAGCTCCAGAGGATCACGATAAAAGGCACACAAGGCACACAAGACACACATGCCAGTTCCTCCTCCATTATCAATGCGCATTGTGTCCCACATAAGCCCCTTTAAGGCATTTCACAGATTGTCTTTCAGTTAAAGGAGCGTACAAATTGTGATGGCATTCGGAACTCGGTTTATCGAGTAATCCCTTTTGTATGACAATTTTCGGAGAAGAATCTTCAATGAAAGGTGCAAATTCAAGGGTTTCCCATTGCCGACTGCCGCCACCAAATATCCTTCCTGCAGGTGGGCGGTCATTAATTTAATTTTCAACAAGACGTAAAGAAGAACAAACACATTAAGGCCGTAATTAAATTATCGGCAAAAAGCCGCCGCAAGATAAAAGAAGTCAAAATATTTTGTAACCAGATATGTTACCATCAATCTCAATCAGAGTCAGAGACAGTCGTAGTCCAGACACGTGTGTGCTGCTGGTCCCGTTCTCCCTGGCAACGTTCAGCAGGGGGGTGGCATGGGCAAGGACGACGACGAATGGGGGAGGCAGTGACTGGAAGCGACGACGACGTCTGCAATATGTAAGTACAGTATCAATAAACAAATCAACCAGTCAGACAGCATCCACCCCCACGGCCAGACATAGACACCGCGACACCCAGCCCGACAGCCCGTCCGCACCCCGCCACAGCGCTGTTCGGTTGCCAAGCGCCGCCCCTCGACAGTCCTGTCGGGCGCTGGTTGCCAAGTGCTGTTCAAACTTTGCGCAGAGACACACTCATTACATGAGACGTGCAGGATCTGCTGATGGGTCGCGTGTGAGAGGAACGCACGCGCCGACGACGCCCATTAGACATGGCCATTAGCATTAGCGGGCTTACCTGTCGCCGTGGATTAGTGTAGACAGGCTCTGGCTCTCATTGTTGTGGTCTTGGTCGGTCAGGGGTAATGGGTGCAGACTACTTATAGTAATTTACATAGGTTTAATAGTGGTATGGGTAGGCGTGGGATCTTAACATTCATTTGATCATTTGAAAATAATTTAATAGAATTTATTGTTAACAAAAATATGGATTACTAGTGGCTACAATTAAAAGTGTATAATTTATGCATTAGGCAGATATATAATAATAGGTATATAATAGTCGTATATGTATAATTGTTTGCACATTTCGATTTGATTTGCATTTCGGTTGTACCTCCCTCCCTCCTCCTCCAACCGCTCTAAAACTAAAGTCTAGCCTAGCTATTTACACAGATCGATGCAGTTGCAGTTTGAAGATTCTCTACACTTATCTCTCTCTTCCATGTGCTCTCTTTCTTTGTTTTGGGGTGGGGTGTAGTATGCCAAAAGCTTGTGCTGCAGCGTAGTGCCTTTTTTCTCCCTCTCCCTCTCCCTTCACCTCTCCCCCTATTTATCTATATCTCTATCTTTCCATTGGTTTGCAGAAAAATGCTAGATTATGCAGAAAGTGTTGTTGCTGTGTTTAACGTTATATAGAATTTGTTGCTACGACGATGCGCTCTCTCCTCTTTCTCTCTCTAAATATTGCTAAGGTTCCGTTCAGCTGCGCTCCAGAATCGATCAGAAGTAAAAGCTCTCCGACAGATCCTGCTGGCGCTGACGCTGTTGGTGCCATCCGTAGGCATTGTTGATGCTGCTTCCGTTTGCCTTCCCGTTCCCGCTTGCGCTGGTGGCGGCAGCAGCCGCCTCCAACTAGAATCATAAGTGCTGATACTCCCCCATGTCGTACATGGCGGTCATGGGCATGGCGCCCATCACACTATGCAGGTGGGAATATGCGACGGCTGCGGAGAGTGGCGGCATTTGCATTTGTGTTGCTGTTGTAGAGCCGCCACCTCCTCCTCCTCCTGCCCCGCTGTGACCGGTCTTACTGGCGACGCTTGTGGCACCAGTGGCGGCGGGATGGTGTTGCTGGTGGGGATGATGTTGCAGACTCTGTTGCTCGGCGGCAGCATGCTGCTGTTGCAGTTGCTGTTGATGCAGGCCGTTGTTGTTGGGGGACTGCTGCTGCTGCTGCTGTTGTTGTTGTTGCTGCTGCTGCTGTTGTGCGCTTTGACTGGGCAACATGCTGCCCTCCATCTCCGAATCGCTGGAGGAGTCCAAGTGTTGCTTGTCCGTGGAGCCGCTGAAAGTAAAACGAATCGATAGATTAGCAACTGAAGAGAAATCACTGGGAAACGACTAGTGCTTCAGTTACTACAAAACTGTAAAGCTGCCGACTCCACGAGGGTTTGGTTTGCATGGAAGCTATATTTAGCCGGTTTATAACACTGTAGAATCTACATTGTACGGTACAAGTGCTACTCTAATTGGTACATTGGCCGTCGTATAACCACCCGGGGAAACGAGTATGTACGAGTGTGTATAAATGCCCAGAGATGTCAGCATCGTTTACATTAAAATGTGTCAATTGTTGCAACTAATTTACAGCTGTCAACACACCCACACATTCCCATTGGGAGTGCATAATTTATTTATAAACAAATGACAAATGACGGGGCACACACACACAGAAACACAGAAAATGCAATTGAAAACATGGAAGTAGTTTCCGGAAGGAAATCGTTGTCTCTCGCCTTCTCTCTCTCATATCTATAAATGGTCTCATGTTCCTTTTTCCTGAGGTGTTGCCCCAGACAGTATCTCGCAAGAGCGAGAGGGAGATATCATTATTGCATTCCCCAGAGCGTTCGGCGTCTGCGTGGCATCTGATTTCAGCTACAGTTATTTGAGCTGCGTCACGTCACTTTCGATTGGGGGATGTTGATGCACACACACCCCCTCCTGCCTGCCTGTGGCACTTGTGGCCCAAAAGTTAAGTAGCTTGACTCTTATTATTGTTTTGTGGCTGATTCTGTAAATGGCATTCCAATCGGGTAGCACTTTGGGGTTAATTTTAGACATGACATCCCTTGGGGGCTGACAATTGTTGAAATGATGCGTTAATGGCATAACACCTACACCTCCACCCATCCAGAGAGGCGTAACATAATTGAAATTCGAGCAATTGCCTTTCAACGGATATCACATCAGCGGCATGGCAAAGTGTTAATCTTGTCGCCAATTGCATGGCCAGGCACAATCAGGCAGCCAGCAGCCAGCAGCCAGCCGCGGAAACCAGTTTGCAGCACAACAAATTGATGAGCGACAGCAACAAGGCACAACGAGAACTTTGAATACCCTTTAAGGCCGAAATTAGGCCAAGACTTAAGGAAGAACGTTCTGGCAGCAGTTGGAGAGTGTGTGCTGAGGGAATAGAAACGTTAGAGCAGCTTCCTTTACGCCATTCGTGGAGGCAAAGATCAGATTAAACCCACTTCAGAACTAAACAACTAAACAACTGACTCAGCGAATATGTGTCCTGTATCCAAGGGTATCGGAACACGCAGGCCTGCGACCCAGCCCCGACCATGGCAATGCAAAACATTTAAGCGCACACTCGACAAATTTGCGATCAGCCCCAAACCGACAGAGACGGAGAACAGGGAATGGGCCCCTGCCCCTTGCTCTGCCTTGGTATTTGCTGACTCCGCGGCGGCTGCAGATTCCGACGGAGGCCCACATACAGCGCGAGCTCCACTGGGTCCCCAGCTGTATGATATCGGCAATCATGTAATTGTAGATTATATCCACAGAGGAGAGGAGGATCAGGATCAGTGCCACCAACAGCGTGGCAATTCATAATTGTCTCTCGGTTCTGTGTTTTGAACTTGAACTTCGACGGCGGCGGACACATGTGGCATTTGACGAACAATAGCCAAGGAATGGAATGGAGTGGAGGAGTGTCGATGGAGTCCCCTTACTTCTTCTCCAGCGAATTCCCTTTGTGGACATTAAAGTAGCGCTGCTCTAAACAAAAATCGATAGAACTCGGCAAATATGGGAAAACGCAAACGAAACGCCCCCATCCAGCCAGCCATCATCCATCCAACAGCCACCATATTCGTGGACGGGGAGGGGGCCCAAAGTGGGGAGCAAACAAAAGACAGCAGAAGCCGCTGGCTGGCAGGCAGAAGAAGGAGCAGCAGCATATAAACAATGATATCGAATTACCAGAATTTCATAGTTTCTGCTTCTCTCTCTCTCTCTCTCCCTCGTTTCGCTGTTTGTTCGGTTCTCTCTGCAACACTTACCAAGACCCCCCACCCCACGCCACTCTCACAGACAACACTGAAGCGGAAAGAGAAGAGCGCCAGCTCCTATGTAGGGACTGGCTTTAGTAGGACTGCCAGGCTGACTGTCCTTCGTGTACCTTCCAGTGATTGCATTTATAAAACAAATGTTCCAGTTCGATTTTTCCATGCTCAGGGCTAGAGGTGTAGCCACGCTCAAGGACAGTTCCCGCCACAAGAAGTGAATGTCACATAAAGTTTTTAACAAAATCAAGAAGCAGGTTATGGGCCTCGTTCTTGGTGTGTGGTCTTCTCTCCCTCCACCTTAAAAAGGTTCTTTGAGCTTTTCTTTTTCTTTTTTATTTGGGGTCTGTGCTCATTGAGGAGGAATTAATATTTTTTAACTTGTTTGCTCAATTGATTTTTGTATAGTTTTAAGCCATTTCTGTTGGGACGGGGACGGGACGGGACTCGGAGATTCATTAGCTTGGTAATAATGCATGATCGGATTATGTTTAAAGTGGAAACGGGGCAGGGACAGGGCAGCAGTAGAGAAATTGTCACGTGAATAAAGTTGTTCTTAAAGGGTTTCCACAGGAAGTAGTACAACTATGGGAAGTCTATGTTTAATAAGAGTCCCCAGAAGTACTGTCTCAGACACAAAAGGCAAACGAAAGAGAGATCATCCCATCATAGGGTTAAGGGTAGATGATGGCTGGATCTTGGGCTCTTCCAAGGAATTCCACTGCTAATAAAAATTATAAGCCAATAAATCCTAAAAAAACAAACAGACAGCACACCACAGAGAGAGAGAGAGAGAGAGAGCCAGAGGAGGCGCTGCTTCGTGGCCCTAACCCGGCGCACAGGGAGATCGATCCGACGTGAGATCGCTAGGAATCGGGAGAGAGATCGTTCGAAGGCGAGAAGGCCAAAGAAGAGAACAGAACAGGTTGAGTTATCGCATTGCGCGATCGGTACACAAATCTCGGGACGTGTGCGCAGCAGGACACCCAACTAAACGGAGAACAGCGATCCGATCCATAAGTGGAATCTGAAAAGGTGTTGATCATAAATTATCATTTAATTTACGCATGTGTGTGGTGGCTGTTGTTAATGCTCGTGGCGACCCTCTGACACTACACACGGAGAGAGAGAGAGAGAGAGAGACGACCCCAAAGCGATGCAGGAGTGGAGGCTGACTTGGAGGTTTGGGGGAATTTTTGTCTAGCCAGTGTCTATCTCTACCTAAGCATTGTGCCATTGTCTACAACTATGTAAGATCTTAACGATTAGCCAGCGAAGAGCAGAGAGAGGTCTCCCCAGCACATCGCAAGGTCTCTTCTCCCCTGTCATCGTTATAAGATATTTTATTATCTGTCCGAGAAACGTTTTCCATTCCATGCCATGTTTTTGGCCGTGTGGCGTGTGGCGCATTTTATGCTGGCTGTGGATTGTTTTGACAGTTTTTTTTAATAATTTTGTTGCCTTTTAATTGCCCTGCCCCAGCGGCGGAGGGAGTCTCTCTCTCTCTCTCTCTGCTACAGCTGTAACTCTTGTGACCCCCCGCGGTGCCTAACCAAACTTTTATGTAATCCTCACGACTCTTGGCCGAGCGAAACTCTAAGCAGCTTAGAGTGTTTGATGGGCTGGTTGGGGGAAACCATATCAAGACAATGGCAGAGAGGTCAAGTTGGAGTTTCCCCAAGATCTCCAATTGTAGGCGAGAGTACTTGACGAACACTCACCAGAGCGGGGGAGTGGAGTGTGGGGATGCGTCAAATCCCGTGGAACGGGACGCGACTGAGTCCATCATCACCAACGACATCATTATCAACGCCATCAGCGAAAGAGATGGGAGATGCAGAGAGAAAGAGCGCAAGAGCGCAAGAGCAGCGCAACGAAAACAACACACAAAAGCAAAGCATGAAGAGAGGAGCGCGAAGAGCGGACAGACGACGGGCAAAAGCGCAAAATACATAATAATAAAACAGAATGTACAATAAAACGAATAAAAATGAATAACGCGCTGGAGACAGCAGATGGAAGGAGAGGGACGCAGCGCGGGGTGGAGGGAGCCGGGGGTTTGAGCAGGGCGAACGAATAAAGAACACACGCACATTTTGTGGTAACCTGATACTCTGCCCAGCTACCCTCCAGCCAACCGTGGCATTCGACGAACGCAAAATGATGATGACGACGACGACGACGACGAGGAGGAGAGAAAAACATATACAAACAGCTTGAGGGATGGGGGCAGAGGAAGGGGGAGAATGGGATGGGACTTGGGACTGGAAGTGGAACTCGGACTGGGTCGCATCGGTAGTGTAGTTGTTGTATGAAGAAGTATGATGGTTGCTCGCTGGCTGCTGCTGCTGCTGGAACCAGACAGCAACTGGAAGGAACAGAAAGTAGTCAGAGGGAAGGAAAGGGATGGAGAGAGGAAAGCTAATACATAGCCTGAAATTTCCCTTAACAACTGCAGTTACGGCCGAAGCGGATCGGATCAATCAATTTGGAGATGAAAGACTTGCACATGCCCATAGAGTTGGCCAAAAAAATACTCCACTTTGTCGATTTTCCATAACGAATGAGAATTCAATTGAATGACTTTTATGTGTTGATAATTCGACCGAAGCAACAAGCAAAAACAATCCAAAACTTTTATGAACTTAAAAAGTGTCAGCGAACTATTTCCAAATAGTTAAAGAACAAACCCAAAATTGTTTCAAAATTGATCAACACAAAAGACAGTTCTGCCAAATTCCTTGTGGAAAACAGTAGAAACATGCACAAGGCCTGGAAAAAACCGCTGCACAAGCGGAAAGTGGTAAGTCCCACGGAAGAGCAATCCAGACTGCGGGCAATCTCTTAATTTCCACATGCAATCCCCAGTGGCAGAAGATCTCAGTGATGGGTCGCATGGTGTACTATATGCAGCCATTGCTGTCTGATCTGCAGGGTATCTGGCTGGAGCCGCTGCCCTTTCCCACATTGCTGAAGCTCGCCTTTAGCTGCCTGCTGTGTTTTGTCATCCTGCTGCCGCTTCTTTTCCCGATACTCGTGGTCCTCTTCTACTTTGGCATCTTCCAGTACGTGGCCGAGCATCACTCGTGGTTGAGCTTTGATCAGAACTGGGACCTGCTCGGCGCCATGTCCAACCTGTGGAGCTTTGAGGTGACCAACAAGAAGTACCAGCTGTACCTGCATATGTGCCTCGATCGCTATCAGACGATTATAATAGGAGTATCTACGACACTGGACTACATGCGCATGGCCCTGTTTTTTATCTTCAGTTGAATGATGAAACGGAAAAGGAATCGATCCTACCAAATTATGTGTGTGGAGCATTAGTTGAATAAATTTAAAGCACCTAGGACCAAGGAGAATTTACATTCACGGTGACATCTTCACCACAGGGCCACCTCTTATCTCTATCCCTTTCTAGCGCTTGCTGGTTTGTGCGTGGGGAATAAGTTGTTCATCTCCCCACAGCGGGCAACGTCAGCTTGTTAGCAAATTCACCTTGCCTAGGACATCTACCTACGCTCTTTCTATCTCTCTCTCTCTCTCTCTCTCTCTGTGTCTCTCTGCCTGTTCCCAAGGTGCTGCTGCTGCCTATTTAAACAATAACCACTTTACTTTGCCATTTGTGTCTGTTGTGCTCTCTGTTCAAAGTGCCGCTTTAGAATCAGATTTGGCGCCGTTGTGGTTTGCTGACTGCCACCAAAGCTGCATGGCACACACACACACACACACACACAGGCAGAGCAGAGCGAGTGCACATGCAAAAAAAAAAGAAGAGGAGACAAAGAGGCTGAAGATGTTGATGGGGAAAAAAAACAATATGGAAAAAAGTTAAAGTAGCAGCAGCGCAGCCCAGCACAGCGAGTTGAGTTGGTTGCTCATCGAGGCAACAAACAGCCATAAACATATATCAAGTTACCAGCAACAACAGGGCCAGCAGCAAACAACAACAACGAACACGATGGAGATACGCAGCGACGAACTATCGCAGGGAGCAGAGCAGAGCAGCGCAGCGCGTATGTGTGTGTGAGTGCTGCTGCCGGAGTGCAGTGCGGTTGCCACTGCCATCCAATTTATAATATTTTTTACAGCCTTAACAGCACTTTTCAGTCTTACGTTTTCCATACATTTTATGTACAAATTTTGATTGCGACAATTTCTCGCTGCGATCACCTACTGGATTCCCTCCCACTGACTGGGGGGGCTCCTTGCTGTTCCCTTCCGTAACTGATATACCATTTAGCATAATGAAACTACTATCCCGGGGAAAGTTTACAACTAATAATAGTTAATAGCAATAGTTAGCACAGACAGAGAGAGCAAAGACAGACGCGGCCACTTCAAAAATCCATTCGAAATTTCTATCGACTGTTTGCACTTCACATGACTTCTAGCAGCAGCAGGATCTTGCACTGGACAGCGTGCAAACAAAAAGGATGCTGTCGGCAGAGAGGATGTTTAATATTTGAGAGAATGTAAATGTTTCCTATCTGCAGTCAGGCATCTCCCGGGCACTCCCTTGCACTCTCCACTGCCAGTCCAAAAAGAGTTTTCTTGAGTATTTGCTTAAGCGGAAATGCAGATGTTTCGACAGGACGGGATCGGGCAAAGGACTGGGGATTTTAATTAGTGACGAGGCCTGCCACACATATGCCGAAGGTACATACGTCTGTCTCTGCTCATACCCGAAACACAAACATAAACACATCCCACAAATTAAATAAAAATAAAACAAATATGTGAATATATCGAGAGAATATATTTTGGAATTTGGAACAATATGTAAATGACTTTGTCAGCGATTCCCCCCCCACCAGCGCGTGTGCCACTTTTGGCGCTCTTGTCCTTGGCACTAATTAGCTACAGGCCACACCCCCCTCAATGACCTTGGTAGTAAATGTCGCCAGGTTTTGTAATTGAAATATTTAAATGCAAATTAATATATTATCTTGTATACACTTTTGTTCTGTGCTCGCTGCACGCGTTGACACTTGCCGCGAAACATTTCAAAAAATGAAACATAAACAAAGTGATGTACATGCAAATATCTGTATATCTCTATATCTGTATCCTCCTATAGAGATCTGCTGACCCAACGCCAGCTAAATTATCTTTGAGGACAGAAACTTCAAAGGCCAGCACCCCACGGAGTGAATCATTTAACACTTGGAACAGCTAATGGAATACCAAAGACACTGTGACATTGTGGCTCAGCTAATATAATCCTAAATGGCTATGGTAGAGCATTCTAATATCTTGACAATTTCATACAAAACTCACTCTTTATGCTCGGCGGCTCGGTCTCTTTGTCGTCGATTCTTGAACCAATTGGAAACCTGTAAAGGCGAGAGAGCAGAGAGATCACTTTTAGAAATACAATTCTCGATTATTCAATGCATATTTGTGGCATGATTAATGAGTTGCAATTAACAAGTGGAGGATGGGTATGCGATGTGCATGTCATTTGTGAGGAATTGCAATTGAAATTTGGCAGCCATCAACAGCTCGCAGAGGGAATAATTATCTCACCTGTGTGGTGGTCAGTCCGGTGGCCTCGGCCAGATCGCGTTTCTCGCGCGGAGATGGATATGGATTGTGCGAGTACCAGTCTCTCAATACAGAGCGGGATTTCTCCTAAGAAAGAGAGAAGCGAGAAATAAGCATAATTAAATGTAAACAAATCACAAATCAGTTGTAATCAATTGAAAGCCTGCACTGGGCAGGATACACCCTGCAGGAACACACATAAAAAACCGAAAACCCACAAACCCTCCTCATACCTCATACCAGCGGCAAATGCAATCAGACAGGCGTGCAGACATTTCTACGATTTCTTTTTGGTCAGGGCTGGGAGAGCCTTGCCCTGCCACTGCCACTGCCACTGCCACTTCCACGGCCACAATTAAAATGAAAAGTTGTTGGACTTGCAGTCGAGGAGGACTCGCTCGACTCACCTTAAAACAGTAGCTCGTCTCCTCGCCATCCCAGATGGTGCGGGGCAATGGAAATTTGCGACGAACCCGATATTTGCCAACAGCACCCAAGGGTCTTCCGCGCAGTTTTTCGGCTTCCACATAATGCGCTACAACCGGAGAGAAAGAATTTCGATTTGGGGTTAAGCAGAGGAGTAACAACAGAGGAATGGGAGTTGGAGTTGGAGTTGGAGTAACTCTTGGCTCACCTTTCAACCACAGGGCCTGAAGCTTGGCGTGATTTTGGGGCGAAAAGTGATGATGCTCGAGCAGGCGATACAGCTCCTTGTACTGGCCACGATGGAATGCAACGACCGCCTTGGCCTTCAGCACAGACTCGTTCAGCTGCAGCTTATCACATTGTGGCAGCGACCAGAGGAAGCGGCCCAGTCTCTCGATGTTGCCAGCCTGCTGCAGGACCTGGATTTTTGCACAGATTAGAACGGTTGCACAGACTCAGATTCAAGGCAAAACTCACCTCACAGACGCAGGCCACCTGCTCCTGGGTGAAGCCGAAGCTGGGCAGATTCTCCCTGCCGCCGGAGGCAGCGCCTCCGCCCGTCACGCCTCCATTGCTGCCGCCAGTTAGGTGCAGTCCACCTCCTCCGCCACCCACTCCATTGTGCGTCATAATGTCCAGATTGTTGTTGTTGTTGCTATTCCCAGTGCTGCTGCTGTTGTTGTTGTTGTTGTTGTTGTTGAGGAGCGCCACGGAGCCACTTAGACCTGTGGGGCTGTAGGGCGGTGTGTGGCGGGCGGTGAGGACAGCAGCCGCATTGGCCGCTGCCAGATCGTAGAAATCTGTGGCAGGATGTTGAAGCATTTTGGGCGGGAAACGAAAGCGGAACTAGGTGTGGGGATCGGGTGGGTGGGTAGCTCGATCGATTCTAGATCCTACTTATGCTACGTTTATTTTTTCACTTTTTCTTTGGTAATTTGAGCGCTGCAAAGACAGAGAATTGAGAGATGAGCAATTGTTAGTGGATTTATCAGTTATTTATGCAAATTTCAAGCGATTCCAAATTGTTTTCCGAACACAAATTATCCACAGCTAATTAGCGCAAAGATTTCTCATATTTTGATGGGCATAATTAACCGAAATGCTTATTGAGACACATTAAAACTGTTGAAATTGCCATTGGAATATGCAAATGAATGATTTTCGTGAAATGTTGAACAAGTAATCAAAACAAAACGAATCCCACCGCTTGGACCCCATGTTGTCAAATATGATTAACTAATCCGCGTACAATTATAGATACAACATGTTCGATTATTGGAAATATTGCTTGGGCACTCGTGCTCCAACCCGCTCTCACCCGTAGCCAAGAGAGTGGACGAGGGAGAGAGAGAACTCTTACAGAAATAAACTTTTTACACAATATGCTGCAGAGGCGAGATGTGTGTGGTTCATATGGGGGCTTGGGTCTTGGGTCTTGGGGCGCGTGGTGTTTCGGTTTTTCTCTGATTTCAGATTTCTGTATTCAGTTCTAAGAATATTTCTAAAATTACCAAACGACGGCGTCGCTGTCGCTGGTCTCTTCTTACACACAAGCAGGGGACATAACCAGAGAAAGAGAGAGAGACAGAAAATAAGAGAGAGAGTGTATCCCCCAGATAGAATATCTTTTGGCTATATTTTATAGCAAACTTTGATATATGCAATCGATCTCTGTTTAGCTATAAGAGATACACAGATAGTTATCCCCCGTGTACACACACACATATACATCTACATATAGAGCTACATCTACATCTACATCTATACATTGTTTGTGTGCAAGATATTCTTGGATCTGTTTTCAGTTCTCGTGTGTATTCCGGGGCAGATTATATATACAAAAACAAGAAAATAGAGAAGAGATTTCGTTTTGGCTGCTGTAACAAAAATACCAACGCCAAGTTGGCTCTATGCTCTTGAGTCATCGGCCTAGTGAGATCCCCCCCGTCCCGCCAGTCGTTCCCCCACATTACGAATTGGATTCTCTTTCTTATTCGATTATTTGTTGTTGTTCCTCTTGCTGTTGTTTTTTTCTGTTCTTTCTTTCTTGTTTCATGTTTGACGCAAGTAAACAAGCAGCATGCGAAAGTGAAACGAAATACGCGATAAATTTTCAACCTATAGGATCGTATCCACTGTGCAGGGAACGCAGCTCGATGACACACCAACAGCTCTAAATAGTAGCTCCAAGATAGCAGCCCAAATTAATAGCTCAATGCCGTTACACTGCCGCAGTAGCCAGAGCCCCAAAAGATGCTCTATCTAAGGTGGATTTCCCACTGCATTTCTTCCACTGTCTTCGGCTCTCAACTTGTATGCGGGAGATTTCTTATCGCTGTCTGCTTCGAATAAAATTAATTTAATTTATTTTACAAATTTCGTTATTTATTTCCAACGTTTCTTCTTTCTATGCGAGAGTATCTATCGGATTTCTGTTGGGCTGCTGCTGCTGCTCTGCTCTGCTGTTTGCTCTGCTGTTCAGTTTGACTTTTATAAGATTTTAATTTGAGTGTTATTTGTGGGGGTCTGAAAGCGGACACCTCGCTGCATTTGTATCTGTATCTGTATCTTTTTCTGTGAGTATTCTATTGGGCTGTTAATCAAATTGAATTGTTGTGGATGCTGCTTGCTGCTGCCTAATTAGTTTGTGATTAAAGTCAACTTACAATAAAAAACTACTGTCTTCTGTCTTGATTGTTCCTTTTGTGGCAATGATTTGTAGATAGTTTTGATGGAAATGTTCAACAAAGAAGTTGCATCTTTGGCTTTAAGTATCTCTGCTGCCTGCTCGCACTTTAAGCTCTGAAAGGGAACTGCTTGAAGCCCAGGATTGCCTTCGACTGTGTTCTATTGATCGTGCAAGCCAGAGAGAGGGCGACGACTGTTTTGCAGCCACATGCTGGGGCCCAATGTCTGTGTTTACTTAATGTAATCGCCTGGAGAGGCTGTTATTGGGTGACGGTGCCAACCTGTTGGGGCACACCACCGCCATTCCAAGAATGGCTACTGTCTGGCTGGTTTCGCTAAGCAATTGTTATCTGCCAGATACAGCGCCAACTGTATTTATAAACTGTAAAGTCTGCTTAATTGTTGCCCCCACGTGAGCCAGACACACGCACTCACAAATCAAAAAAAGAACTTGCAGCGTAATGAATGAAATTTGTCAATTTAATGGGTTTTGCATACAAAGATGTACAGACAAACAGAGTCCCTTCCTCCGCTGCTGCTGCTGCTGTTCCACCTCTCATCTTAATCACATTTCTGCGCTACATTTGCCAAAGTTTTGAATGAAACCCAAATGTAATTTTTAAAATCTAAAATGTAGCCAAATTACGGCGAATTCTGTAGGGCAGTGCGTAAAATGGCAGATCAAAGACAGATCGCTACGCTTGCGTATCTGCCATGTTGCATGCAGCATCATGCATCTGTTCGTGGCTCGAGGAATGCGTTAATTTGTCAATTTGGCAACTTTGTGCTGCTACCATTGATGGCTCGACTGGCTGGCTGGCTGGCTGGCTGGCTCTGGTAACATAACATCATTATTGTAGCAACTGTTTCCATCTCCGCACCCCATTAATCATACCGACTAGCGACTCCCTGGCAGCGACAAGACAAACACACACACGCGCTGGCCAATTCATTTAAACGCTTCCAATCCTATCAAGAATTTTCCTTACTATTTATACCGACCAGCAATTTAGCATGGACAGACGGACGGCGGACGGAACTGGTCCACTGACCGACCAGTTTCCCACTCAACCGAAACTTTCCTCAACAAATAGAGCCGATACGAGATGTGTGTTTGTGTGTATGTAACCCTCTCGATTAGTTAATAATTTTGTTCATATTTTGCGTCCCAAAAGATAAATTTGCATGATGAAGCGAAACTGCTTTATAAATAAACGCGCGGAACGAAATGTATCCGATGGCCACAAGAGCCTCTCGAGAGATGTGATGCTGGTGCGAAGCTGTTCCTCAGTGATGAATGAATGACAACTGGAAATGGGTTTGTTCTTTCTTTCATTTGGTGCCTACTTTTCCCCTAATTAATAAATACACATGTACATATCATCCGCGAGGAGTGGGTGTATCCGTGAATATCCAATTTTCGGGGTGAGCGCAACCCACACGCCCACTCAGGAGGGGCCGTGTAAACAATTACATTTGCCAAATATCTCCAAACATGAATTCTAGAAAATATTTCAAGTGCCTTCAAGTAGCAGCGTTCTCTTGAAGGCAATTTGGAAACCGCAAATGTCGGAATTGCATCGGTTTCGCCCTCTCACACTGCCCGCAATTAGAAGATGGATGCCTAGTCGTACAAGTTGTGAATCGATTGCCATGATAGATCGATGCATTAGAATGGAAATATGTGAAGGCATATTCCCATTTGGCACACACACTCGAAGATGAGCGATTCCTAGCCTTACAGAAGGTGGGATCTGCATTCGCTCTGCGGAGCATCTACTCCACTTACTCCAAAGATCAGCTATAATCTAGGATGGTAGAAGCATAAACTGCTGCCTGCTCCTCCTACAGTCTCTCTCTACAGTCTTTACACGCCAGCTGCGTGTTGCCGTCGGCAAGTTGAATTCTTAAAGTAATCCAATCGGTGGCTCACCTGTAGTTTGATTATTTATGAATCTACTTGATGTGGTTGTATATATCCGTGTTTGCTGTTTTGGCGTAGTTTTGTTTTGTGTTTTTGTTACACTTGGGGACTCTCCGATTTCGATTTTTGATATATCCAAACAAAAGATGATGTTTTGGGTGGGGGATCGGCTTATGTGCCAGGCACTATCACACTCACACACTCTCTCGCACACACAGTTATGTACGAGTTTTAACACTTTTGCACCACCACTGGAGGTGGCGCCACTTGTGCAGGGCCGCACATCTTTCTTACGCACTGTGCGAACACGTGTGCTGCGAATACTTTTGATTGCTCGCTCCTCTCGTGGAGCTTTGCTCTAACTGTGCCGAGACTCGGACCGTGCCCGACTAACACACGGCAAAAGGTGCGACACTGAAACAGTGCCAGCTGAAAGATGGCCGCCAGCAGATTGATTAGATTAATTTATCTTTCTATTTTGTTGTCGTTTTCGTGTGCGCTAATTTGTTGCATTTAGTTTCATTCATTGAGAAATTATATTTAAATATTTTGTGCGCGAGTCGAGCGAAAGGCCGCCGGATCCGGATCCGGATCGAGTTGAGCGACGCGACGTGAGGCAGCGAACCGAACGGCGAACAAAACGAACCGCAGCGTGGCAGCGCAAGAGAAAAACTGAAGGCAGAAATTGGAAAAGGCCAAATGCAATGGCCAACAAATCTGGTTGGTGCCGCCGACACTGGCATTGGTGTGTGCGAGCGAGATGTGTCATATAGCTGTACTGTTCGCTCTAGAGGGGGTGATACGCACACTGCTAACATCGAGCCATGAAGTAACTGTATAAGGTGGTCCCGTCGGGCCCGTTTGTCACGTATTTATGCTGCTTGTGAGTGCGAGTGAAAGGGTTCTGCGCTGTAAGTGTGAGTGAAACGAAACTATCTTGTGGTGATTAACCCTATGAAGGCATGAGGTTTAAAGTTGCCCATTACAAGAAAAGGTGTATAAGCTATTTATTTTAAATTTGATTTCCAATAATACTTAATTTACTTACTAATACTTAGGAGTCGTTAATTTTGTTATTTAGTAGTAGTAGTAGAAAAGTCATATGCTTAATATATGGTAATAGGGTTTAAAAGCAAAACGACAAAAATTCGTCATCAACAAGCGATCACGCACTGAACATTTAGTGACCGAACACCACCCGACCGGACCTCCTTATATACTTACTTCATGCGAACATTGTTAATATCGAGAGAGCCGCAGCGACCGAGAGAGTGTATTCTACACTGGAGGCCAGAAATAGTGGTGCATTTATGTGGAGCACTAAGCAACAGCTGATGAAGGTTTATAGAAAAATGAACAAACATGCATAGGAAAACGTCAATATGATATGCTTTTACATTTATTTTGAAAATTATATATATTTTGGCACTATAGAGCTTTGTTTTAAGTATTATTTGTGTTGATACCTGCATTGCAATTCTGGCCAAAATTATATATAATTATGAAAAAGTACAGCTGATATCAGTAGAGATATGTTCCGTTTGACAGGACTGTGGCTAGTATCTTTTCTGATTTATAAAAACCCGCACACTTTTTGGTGCCGCGACTGTAGGCTTAGCAACGCAACCAATGCTCTCTGCTCTCACGTGCTCTCTATCTCTCTCTCTCTCTGTTGTATGATCAGCAACAGTTTGAGAGTCACTGCATTGTGCAAGCGAAAGAGCAGATAAACAGGTTGTAAGACGCCGCCCCTTCCAGGTTACCTGTTCCCCGCACACACTCACAAAACGTACAGCAGCACAGATACGCACGCACACAGCCACAATGGAGCAGCAACAAATTTGTGATTGGTCGGCCATCGCAGCGACATGCGCAATGGTCGCCATATTGAAAAGTGTAGCTGTAATTGCATCCTATACGTTATTCATGCATAGTTATGTATTTATGTATCTATGTAACGTATGTACGTGTGGATATGTACTGCATAGGCATTATACATATTATGCTCACTAGCTGCTGCTGCTCCTGCATTCCCATTTTAATTATGTGCCTGCGCCGCATTTGTATCTCATATCAGTGCATCTTGGCTTGGGTTTCCGTTTTGCCACACAGCCGTAATTACACTTACGAGTGCGCACTGCTTGCCAGGACCGATGCCAGGATGCGTAGCTGCTTGCACGGTTGCGGCTTCTTCGGTTTCACCTGAGCTGAATGCAATTTAAAAATGAAAATTCAATGGATTACATTTTAGTCTTTAATATTAAATTATTATTGAAGTTACTTGATTCTATTTTTATGTTGAATAAACAAAAAACATTTTCCACAAAATAAACAATCTTAAAAGTAAATTTCTTTAGCATTTTTTGGATACCATAAGCGGGCCATGGATTTCTTGTACGACCACCCAAAATTAATGTAACAAAAACAAGAAGGAAAGGGAGGAACATTTATTCAAAAAGTCCACAAATTTGATGTACTGATGAGGCGCCAGGCTGTGGCTTCTAATCAAGATCGTCAACAGCCCACACATATCCTATCCCATACAATATTTGAAGATAGATCTCCCTCCCGCTGGCAATTTCCCGTATCACTTACAGCATTGTATACATTTTTGGCGCCACAAAACAACCAAAAATAAGTGTTAAAAAATTAGAAAATCGTAAAATTTACATAATAGCAGATCATATTTCAGTGGAATTAGGCGGGGGCAGGGAAAGCCAGCGACAGCGACAACGACAACAGTTGGGAATGTGAAAAGAACCAGAAAACACATAAAGATGATCATAAAACAAAGCTGGAAGGTACAAGTCGGAGTTGGGGAACGTATCGCATCTGCGATGCCCACAAAATGTTAATGAAAAAAGTGCGATAAAAATCTTGTCGAACATGAATGAGAAACACGAGGCAGAGGCAGAGACACACACATGGGCAGACGATCAACACCACAATTCTGTGGATCCATCGGTTTGGGGGAAAGAGAGAAAGTCCCATCAACCGCGTCATCTGTCTGATGTCCGGATACCCTCCTGCTGCCCCTCTGCTCTGCTCTGCTCTGCTCTGTCCTCTATCGCTGGTGTTAAGAATGAAGATAATAACGAGGCTGGCACACGCGCGCCTAAACTCTTCAACAGTCACCTGCTGTGCAGCGGCCCTCGGCTCCATGCCATGTCCATGGGTAAACACAATGCCCCGCCAGGCGCCTGCACACAGCATCCACTCGATGCCGTACCGCAGCGCATTATGAGCCATGGCATTGCCGCACATGATTAGAAATGGTAAACAAACATTTAAATTGTATAGAAGAGTATTTTGATGGTCCCTCGGCCATTTGGAAACGTGCGCACATTGTTAATCATCTGAAAACGGGCCATAAAGCAGCCTTCATTGGCCATTATTAATTTAGTTAAAATTATTATTAATTTTCAGCCATAAATCTAAACTGAGGTCCGTGTGTGGGTAATTAGCTTTGAGTGTTTCGGGATTAGGCGTTCATTTGCCTGGTCAATCATAAATTAGTGGCGACTGATTTGTGTTCAGATTTCCAGTCGATGCTGGAGCCTAAAATGCAAAGAAATTATGTTAATAAACAGCACCAAGCGGGTAATTATGTACCATGTAAAAGGCTGAACGATAAACTTTCTCAATCGTTTCGTAATACCCAATTTCGAAGAGGTGTCCCAGCCCACCGGAAATTTTAAAAGTTCTCTCACGCGCGCTGCTGCTGCTCCGCCGATAATTGGCCACCAATTCAATTACCAACTTGCAGCAGTCCCTGCCCTCCGCTGCAGCTCGCTACAGGATCCAGTAAAGAGAGAGGGCACTGTGGCTGTGCAATTGCCTTGTAATTTGCCACAATTATTCATATTAAAAATGAGTTAAGCGTCGGTCGCCCTGGGTGCCAGCCAAGTGCTGGAAAAAGTAAGTAATTTTCACGCGTAGGTAACATTAAACGATGTTGTGGCCTGGTCAATGGTCGCAGTCAGGGAAGGGAGCCATAATAATCGCCGACACATAAATATTACAAGCATCTGACAACTGAAAATTATCTCCTTCACTCACGAGCCATTTAAATCAATTTTACACTTCGGATATCACAGGCGAGCGGCCGGCCCACAAGGATGCGGATACGATACGATACGATACGATACGATACGGGTCTCGTGTCTCGGACTGCACAGGGAACCTGAAAATTGAAATTTATTGAAAAAATGATGACAAACGAACGAAAATAAGCGAATGCGGCAGCTGCAAGGTGGTCCCGGGGGTGTGACGTGAGAAGCTGAAGCTGAAATTTAAGGCCACGGCAACGATGAATATGTAGGAATAAATATGTGGTTATATTTATGATCAAGATTGAGACTGATTAGGGTTGTCAGGTGGTAGAATTCTGTGCTGCCTGAATAGAGTCTGCAAGCCAAAGGATGGCCAAGGAATTATGCATAAATATTTTCCAATTATTCTCCGGGATATATTATATTCCATCACCATTTCGACCATTTCTCGACAACCCTGTGCATATGCCTCACATTTCGTTGTGGTGTCATAAACGTTGCTTGCCAGCCCGTGCCCCCAACCCCATTCACATCCCCATCTCCCCTTCCCTGCTCCATTTGGCGAAAAACGTTTAAACCAACAATTACGCGAGCATAAATCAAACAGTCGAGTAGAGTGTCGAGGAGCCAGGCGGGCGGTCCGATCCGGGCTCTCTACGTTCTGGGCTCGCGTGCACAGAGAGAGAGAGAGAAGGTGCCTGCCTGCCTGCCTGCCTGCCTGGAATGCCAACCAACCAAGCGACCGACCGACCGATCCGACACCATCTGCTGTCACAGGGCGCAACGCCTTGGCCAGCCCGGCAATCCCAGCCTGGACTTGCACTTGGTGCTGGAGTTGGAGTTGGAGTTGGCTCATCTTCCCCTTTGGTTTCAAGTGTCAATAAATAATCGCACGCCCAGCCCCCCAATGCCTGCTGATGGTGCGGAATTCGCTGATCTCGTTCTGATCGCTGGCCCGAGATTAGATTTTGATTCTCTTCCACCATCTCCCATCTGCCAGGCCATCAGAGTTGCTGTGTGGAGCCCGCCCAGGCGGGGTTTCTTTCTCGCTGCAAACATTTAAATAATTTTCAAATTAATTAAATAGTTGAAAACAATTTGCACTTGTCCTGGGACAGTCGGGACAGTAGGCGTGTCAACGCAGTGGGAGATTGTCCAATTTGTAGATAACCCCAAGGGGAGATCCCATTTGAATTGGAACGGATATACACCGGTCTGCCCCTGCCTCGTAATGGTGCTTTTTGCTATCCCAATTTAATAATCGCTGACACTTATAAATAACCAATTTCCTCTCGCTACCAGAATTGGTGTCGAGAGACAACGGCAAATAAAACCCACACACGCAGGAGTCGGCGGATGGGGAACCGTTGAATAAATCAATGCCAGAAAGACACACAAAAATTGAATTGTGTGCAACGCTCGCGGCACTTGACCAATGCCCCGCCCGACACAGGGAACGGCGGTCTCCAGTCCCGCTCCAGTCTTGGTTCAAGATGAAGCCTCTGCCAAAGGTGATAATATTCAATTAAAATTCTAGGCACACCAGTCGAATGGCCAATAAATTAGCGACCAACAAGCGCGGGATGCCATTTTCAATTTGTTTTCGTATCACTCTGGCGTCGTGGCGAGAAGAGGAGTCTCGGCTTGACCCCAGGAGCCAGAGTCCCCTTTGAAGAGCTTGTCCTGGGTGTGGGAAAGTCTCCAATACACACACTAATCAGATCGGAAATGGAGACTCCTGGCCAAGGTATCCATATCGATGGCATCGTCTCAATCAGGCAACAGCTCAGGCCCGAGCCTCGTGCTTCGCTCTGCATGGGATCTTGTAATCGATGTTGTACTTGGACATTTCTGCTTACACCAATGCTCGACATGATATCGATTTAATGGTGCCAAAGACGACCGATTGACTGTGCGACAGCAGCAGCAGGAGGAGCAGTAAGAGGAGGAGGAGGATGAGCAGACGAAGACGAAGACGAAGACTTGTAGCTACAACTGCGAGATATTTATCGCCCCAGATTGTGATGGCATAGGGAGAGAGATGAGCTGAGCTGAGCTGAGCTGAGCTAAGACCCGTGGGGTCAAATGGGGCGCTCATTCGTTGTGATTGCTCGCTGGCATTCCAGATCTTACTACAAAATGTGTCCACTGCATGCGGTCCGGGAGCGTGTTACCAATTGGCATTATGGGGGGATCTGATTTGATCCCCGATCCCCGATCCCCGATTGATATACGATCACTGATTGAGTTTTAGCCACAATTAGATGCGATTGTTTTCGATCTATAGCCGACCATTTGGCACTCTCAGGGAAGTCTTCAATGAAATTAAGACTCTCATTATTTATGTACATGGCGTGTGGGCGGCTGCCCGGCGGGGGCAGGTTCCATTAGAGACATTAAAATAATTTCAAAAGACATAAATTTTGAATTATGGCCACACAACGTGGACACGGACATGATCTCCGCTCACGATGTTGCCAGAAAAATAGTTTAAATCAATTTTTGCCGACTTTTGCCTAGGAGAACTCAGCGGATGCAGTGGGGATGCAGTGGGGGTACGGAGTACGCTGTGTGCCAAGTGTTTTCACTATAATTACAGACAATTTCAAGCATTCGCCGTCGTGCCGGGTCCTCCGCTCCCTCAGCTCCACTCTTTCGCCTGCTGAGATGGCCATTTAAATTGATTTATGAGCGCCTGATCGGGCGCATTTGTCCAGGGGGGGGGGGGGGGGGGGGGGGGGGGGGAGTCAAGCAGGCGGGGGCCAACGTCAAGCCCATACATCATGGTCTCCTTTTGCGCCCAGTTGCTGCTAATTAAATTTGCATAAATGGGCGCGCGCACTCATTTGCCATCTGTGGGCGTGGCACAATGGACAGCTGCCACTTCCTACCCATTGTTAGCAACAGTTAGGTAGTCGGCAGGACGCACAGGATTGCTGATTGTTGAACCCTCGTCAGTGAGTGGAAGATGACGCTGAAGATGTAGATGCAGATGAAGACATGGCCCAATTTCAGTTTGCCCCGAGGCCAGACAAGACCAAAGGGGGTCAAGGGGTCAGCAGTAGTTGTAGTTGTGGTTCTGGAAAACAATGGAAACTTTAATTGATGCAAGATGCCGATCCCCCTTCCGACATTTGTCAGCGATCCTTTGCTTACTTTTGATTGCCTGGGAAATTTGTAATTTAATCAGCATGACATTGTCCCCCGGTCCTGTAACAATTGCGTTTTGACTTTGTTAATTCCTCAGCATGATCCAGAGACATCCTAATTAGGCTGTCGATTCAAATGCTGTCTGTCCCTTAGGTGGAGGGAAGACAAAAGTGAAATAATTTGTTCATTCGATCTTCATTTTGTTGGGCAATAAAATGTGATTTCTGCTTCCTATAACTCTGCATGATATATAGGATATATCGAGGATAAATCTTCACTCCCATGGCAAAATCAAAGTACCCTCTGGGGCAGCGCATGATAATGGTAACAACAAACGAGAAATAACTTTGCACAGAAAATTTGCATTGAACAACAGGCAAAGCCCAACGAATTCCAGTCCATAAATGAGAAACTTTTGGGAAACGAAAGTGTCGATAGGCGGGTCAAAGAATGAGAGAGAGACAGAGAGAGTAAGGGAACGGGAGAAATAGAAAGGAAGGAAGTGCCATAAAAATGCAATTTTAGATTCCATCAACTGATAAGAAAAGTTTTTAAATTAGCCAACAAAACGGAATAGGAATATGAAACGATGAAGGTGTGCGAGTGTGTGTGTGTGCGAATTGGAAACTGTAAAGTGAGCAACAGCCAGCGCAGGCAGCAGCTCACAAATGTTTGATTAGAAAACAGCAAAAAGCAAGGACATCAGCGAGGGGGGAATCTAGAGCACTGGCACCAGCACCGTGTGCGGAACGGAACGGAAACGCAACACAGCGGCACAGCCGTCGTTACAGTCGTCGTCCCACAAATGGCCTGCGTCACGCCAAAATACCGTTAGAAAGTTTCTGCAGCTTGCACTTTGGCCTGGCGGGAAGACCACCCACCTGCACCCTGCCCCTGCTCCTTACTCCATCTATTCCGCATTTACCTGCCAGGCGAAGGAACAATGCTGAATGGGAAGGGGAGAGAGGAACAGGCCTCATACAATGCTAAAGTACCCAAGGAATGGAGGGAGAGAGAGGGAGAGCAAAAAGTATCAGTTACAGTTGGTTTATCAAATGCCAGAGATCGCAAGTGGCACAGATTATGAAAATAATCAAAAAGGATGCGATGCGATGCATAGGGAAAGGAAATGCCGTGAGGGGGGGAAAGTGAAACAAAGTGAAATGTAAATGGAAATGGGAATAAGAATGAAATTGGAAATTGCAAATGGAAATACAAAATGCATTGAGGCGCAGACTTTCGGCATCGGCGGAATCTTAAAGTGCAGATCTAGACGGGCAGACGGGACCGGGCAGGCAGGGCATGGCAGGGCAGGGCAGAGACAACGCTCAAGTAATTAACGCCCCGATAATGGGCAGCGGAGCAAACTGACAGCCGCATCCTACTCGAGGCTCAAGACGAAGCCAAACAGTAGCCGCGGCGACGGCGACGGCGCCTCGAGGATTTGCGCAAATGTTAATGATGATCTTCCCAAGGGATGATGCTTCTGTGTGTGTTAGTGTGTGTGTTGGCAATGCTCCTGTTGCTTGTTGTTTGTTTTGTTGTTTTTATGCACTGGAACCGATCTGGTGTTAATCCTGAGGGCGGCTCGTTGTTTGTTTTGTTTTGCTTTGTTTTCGATAATCGCTGATGCGATTTGAATTAATGCTGGCTGCTAGTGGTTTGTCGGTTGAACTGCCAGTTGGAAACTTACCTTAAGTGCAGACATTAAATGTTTGCCATACCTCGAATTTATCGCAATTCGAAGATAACTTTCAAACGAAGAACTGAATGATTGCTTGCAATATTAATGATTTTCATTAATTCATTCTGATTGGAATTGTACATTTACAATCTTACGAAATTCCGGTAGTTTCCAGTGCTGTAAGCGACCGATTCCGTGCTTATTTGGTGTATTAGTTGATTGAAAAATCAACAGAGGGCGCCAGCACGGAGAACGTATGGTAGTGCTCGTATATACCAGACAAGCAACAAGTGTTTGGGTGCTCATCTTTTTCTACTGACCTGTGTTTGTAAACCTTGGTTTGTAAACAATCTACAGCATGGGCGATTCTTAAATAAGCCAGCTTGTAGAAAATTGATTCACCAAACAGATAAAATTACAGTTTTAGTTCTGAGAGTTCTAACTAGCTGGTAATATTAAACAGAACATCAAAATAAAGGAAAATGATTTGAGATTACTGTCTATTTACGGTGTGTTTTTAAACGAGAATGTATATTTTGGTATATTTTTGAGGGTTTAGCGGTATTTATCGATAATTCCACAGTCACGCTGGCGGTCACACTGGTCCTCGGTTGGTTTTTATTATTCTTCAACAATAAAATTTTTAAATAAAAAAAAGAACCCTGCCGCTGTAAGGAATATTGTGAAAGCAACAAGCAGTTTAGTGGAATCACCTAAATGCGATACAGTTTAAAGTGGAAAATATGTGATGGACATTTCGGCAGGGAAACGCAGCATTACGCACACACGGCCGTTCATACATATGCAGCAGCGCGTACATATAGACGACGGGGTCTACGTTTTTCGTCTACGTTTCAATTCGATTTTCGGAAATTTCACCTTCGCTGTTTTTCGGCTATTCAAACTTGTTTTGTGTTGCCACTCTGCCACAGCCAGCCCCGCCCCGCCCCCTCTTCGACGACCGACCCATTTGCAGCCGCTCACTTTTTAATTTTTTGCTTACGTATTACATGTGGCAGTGTGCGTTTGCGTTCGCGTTCGTATTTTCCAACAAATATGGGTGCTAATTTACATTAAACATGGAATGTGAAATGCAGAAACGGGCATAATTTCACGCGCATTCAACCCGAAATCCAGTTCTTGCTGCCGTCCGTCCCTGCGTCGAGAGGCACGTGCCTGTGTGTTTGTGTGTGTGTGTCACAGCGTGTGTGAAAGTGCTTTATGCTCGCTAAAAATAATATTGTACATATGTTTCGGTAAAATGTGTGAATAACAGTGGGAGGGTGGTACACATCATATGTATATACGTAGTTCTCAAATGTGTGTCAATATGTATACCAAAGCAGCAGGTGCAAATGCAGTGTTATAAAGCGTTGCAATCTGGCGTGTCTTTGAGTGTGTGTGTGTGTGTGCTGCGCGTTTCGCAAACATATGGAAAATAATAATAATAAATATTTCTTCTGTCTTCTCTTTAGAGATAAACGCACATCACGTGATGCTAAATGCTAAGCTATAACAAATCAAAAAGAGAGCTGTCCAAATAAAACTACAACGACAACGAGAAAATCCAATGTTAAATACCATCACAAAAACCCATAAACCGCCCTGAGGAAGGAGGAGAGGACCTTTAAACTCTTCTAAGTTCTTAACTTATTTTTGTTTATTATTATTTTTGTTTTGTTTTGTTGGAGAACGTGCCTTCTTTTTTTTTTTGGCGTGCAACACTTTTTTCGCGATCTCTGTGGAAAAGTTTTGCATCGTTACCAAAAAAAAAAAGATACACGTCGACACATACGGCCGCTAAGATTCCAAAGCCCACGGGTACTAAACTGCAGCGTCTCAAGGCCAAGGCGGCTGCCAGTCAACATTACGGCGGTGGCAATTATCACAAATCCGGGAGCAGCCACAACAGCAATAACAACAACACCAACAGTGGCGGTGGCGATGTAAATTTTGGAACACAAGGCGTCTACAATTATCAACGCGGTGGCGCTGCCGAGGAGCGTAGCTTTGCTGCGACGTCGGCGCTGGCGGCGGGAGGGGTTGCAGCTGCCACAGTCACAGCGACAGCCACAGATGTTGGCGAGAAGTCATATCAATATAGCAGCAGCAGCAACAACAACAATTATCAAAAGTCAAACCACACCAGTGCCAATTACAACAATAATAATAATCAAGAAACCTCAACAAACCTGCCTTATCAGCCACATCAGCCTCCGCAACAGCACAACCACACGATGATGATGACCAAACAAAAGAACACGCTGGCCGAACGCCTCAACATCGGGGATGAGGTGCGCGAGCTTAAACTCGGCTCCACCTTCAATCCGAAGAACACCTCCACCGCATTTCACACAATCAAATGTAAGATTGGACGCATTAAAGTCGAATCGCTTCTCACACTACTTCTTCCCCTCTGTACTCTACGCCATTGCAGATGACTTCAAGCCAGCGAGTGTGGATACGAGCCGTATGGCAACAGTGGATGTTGGCTCAAATAATCAAGTTACTGTTATCGTGCCAAATTCAGGTGAGTGCAGCAGTTAATTCAATTTCAATAAGAGTAAATAGAGATGTGGATTAGGCAAATCCCTGATTAGGTTCGCAGCAATTAGCAAAGCAAACTTGACACTGATGTAATTTATTGACACGCACTTAATACACGCAATACGAAGAACGAGTCGCATGCAAATTGAACCGAAAAAAACGAGACGCTGACAAGATATCTTCGTTGTTAGTTATCGATTGATTTCCAAAGCAAAGGGCGAACATAAAAGAGAGTTTTTATGTGCAACCTTCATAACTCAGCCTCACTTTTTGATTGTAATTCCCAGTAATATCTCCTATTTTTACTTGTAAATTGATTGGAATTTGCTTGTGAATTAAATGTGGGTTTCCACACCACAAGTGAAAATCGTTGGATGAAAATGGACTAAGTGTGGATTTCCGTAGACTTCAAACAGGCTTGTGGTTAGGTTTGGGCTCCGCTGGCTGACGGATGACATAATTTCTACACAACTTACGAACCACTTACATTCATAGATACAAATTAATGGGTTGCCCCTCCTGTGTGTTATTTTGCTTAGACAAAAGACAAGCAGCCCCAGCCCGAGGCCCAGCAGCAAAGGGTAGCCAAAGTTGGAGGAGGAGGGAAAAGACTGAAAACCAAATTACATCAAGCCAGTCAAAATGCAGCCAAGCGTTCAAGTTTTTCTCTCAGTTTTTGTTGTTGTTGTTGTTGTTGTGCCCAGAGCATTATTTTGCCATGCTCTTTGTGGCCAGACACTGTCTGTAGGTTGTCGACGGTCGATCATCTGTTGTTGCTGTTGTTGTTGGGACACTCATTGCGGCCGAGTCTTGGCTTGGGTAACGCTTCGTTAATTGCGGGTCGACGAGTCGCCAAAGAGTTTCGGCAGCGACAACGATACGTTGAATTCGTACTGCCTGGCATTTGGTCAAGTGTGGGTGGCTCGGCTCACGAAGCTTTTACATTAAAGCGCTGCAGTAACGGTTTAATGTCTCGCTCCCGGATGCAGAATTTTAAGCTCATTCGCTGTGCATTCGCCACAGCTGCTGCTGTACAGTAAAACAATTATAGTGGACCTTCATTTAAAGTGACATTTATGTATCTGTTAAAATTGCTCTCGCAATCTGTCCTATAACGCATTCGCTTTGGTATATTGGCACTAGTTTGCTTGCGATCACTCGGATAACCTTCTTCTTTCGACTTCGGAGGCTTTTCTGGAGTTTCGTGCTGTTACCTGTATGTAATTTTAAAAGTTCAATCAGAATGTTATTCACATTTTTGTTGTAGTTTTTGTCTGAATCACTCGATGATCCGGGATGGCTTGGCCCTACGGAAGGAGTTGGTCCCATGTAAGGATTTGTTTCTATGGAGGGAATAGGTCCTGTGGAAGGAGTTGGTTCTTTGGAGGTGGAGGGAGGAGTAGCTCCTACAGAAGGAGTTGGTTCTATGAAGGGAGTAAGTCCTACAGAAGGAATGGTTTCTGAAGAAGAAGTAGGTCCTACGAATAGACTTTGTCCCACGGATTTAGTTGGCTCTTTGGATGGAGAAGGTCCCGCTGGAGGATTTGTGAGTGCGGGATGATGTTTTACTTCGGGATAAGGGCATAAGTTTCCTGGAAGACAGTAGGCTCCGCTCTGGCAGAAGGCTCCTGCCGGTTTCGGGCAATAAGCTCCCGGCGGTAGTGTTACGGGACGTGGTCCATCAACTCCCTGTCCTCCCGGTGCATCCGTCGGACGACTAACTCCAGGTACTCCAGATCCATGCAGCGGGCATCTATTTCCTGGAAGACAGTAGACCCCGCTTTCACAGAAAGCTCCTGCTGGTTTTGGGCAGTAGGCTCCCGGCAGCAGTGTTACGGGACGTGGTCCATCAACTCCCTGTCCTCCCGGTCCATGCTGCGGACAAGTGTTTCCTGGAGGACAATATAAACCTCCAGCGCAGTAGGCTCCTATTAGTGGTGGGCACAAAGCTCCCGGAGGCAGAGTTAAGTATAGTCTTTCCTGATGACCATTTCCGGGTACTCCGGATCCATGCTTCGGGCATCTTTTTTTTGGAAGACAGTAGACACCTCCCTGACAGAAGGCTCCTGCTGGTCGTGGGCAATAAGCTCCCGGCGGCAGTGTTGGGAGACTTGGTCTGACCGTACGATAACAGAGCTTCATGAGCTCCACAAGGACCTCGTTCAGTGTCACCATTTGGGGGCTCTTTTCGGCTTGTGAAATGATCTGCACTGCATTTCTCAGCTGAGCCTTTGTTTGGGCATTGACCTGCTTGTTTTTCATGACTCTTTTTAACAAACCCCTCAGCTGTAGCACATTGGGCTCGGTGGTGGTGATTGCATTGTGAAAATACGCAGCCAACAGGACACCTAGGGACACCACTTTTAATCCAGAAGTCAAAGTAGATCACCGTTTCATATCATACCATAAAGTATCCTCACGTACAGCTTCATGCTTACTATATTTTCATTAAACTGAATGTAGTCGGAGAGAATTTCCGATTTATATTGTGTGCGCGATTCGGCATGGATTGTTCTATAACGAAACGTATTATTTTGTAACTAAAGAGCTTATCTACTGATTATGCAAAGCATTTTTCACAAATTTCAAGGTCAAATTGCTAAAAAATTGTGTTGATAAATTTAGGCTAGCTTTTCACTTCTTCGAATTTGTCTGAATCCATCTCCCACTTTTAACCATTGTAGCCCGAAAGCAACTTGCTGTCTGACGTGTCCTAAATTATAAAGATTTATTTACTTAATTGTTGAAAAGAGCTAATTGGTTTAGCCCGCATTGCTTAAATTAAAGTTGCTTGGCTCCATCAGCTTACTGTCTGCATAAATCTCAACAAGTGTGCCAATGTTGTACAGCGCGGAGCTGCTCTTCTTTAGGTTTGTTCCGGTCTTATTTAATAAATTCGAAAACATTTCGTTAACTTTCGAAATGATTGCAAATGTATTTATGGGTAGCTGAAGGCAGAGTAAAGCTACTAGGATTTTAATATCCACATATCAACGATAGTTATCAGCCACTTACCGATAAGCAGCAACGACAGCCTCATTGTGATCGTCGGTGTGGTGGCAATGTGCCTCGGGAGACTTAAAGTCTGTCACACAACACTAGAATGTTATATAGGGAGAGCAGCATGACAATTGGAATTGGATAAGCAATGGAAAAACTAATAACTATTGGTTTTGTGGTGTGCAAAATAAAAGGCATTTGTATTAGAATCTGAGCTGTTGAGGGCTAAATGAAAGAGATTCCCTGCCCACGCTGGCGAGAAACTGGCCTGACATCATCAGTAAGTTGGGTTGACAGGAGTGAAGTAAACACCTTGAAAAAGTGTCGCTTGTCTTTTTGAACACCTGGTTTTTAGAACACTATTAACCCAGCGCTGGCTTATCCCCTGAGGGGAGAGGGAAACAGAAGAGCAACACGTCTAACGGCACACTCATTTGATCAACTGGTCTATTTTTTCTCTGACTTTATCTGCTTTTTGGTGTGGGTGTGAATGTATCAGCGATACAGCTGATCAAGTTGTACTCAGACTCGAATGAGGTGACAAAGAGAAACAATGAAATTAAAGACAAACAAGAACCAGACCAATCACTCTTGGACGATTCTTGCTGCATTTATTGACGTTACCAGCCAGGGATCATGCATTTTGTAGGATTGCAAGTCCTTTGATTGGGACACTTAGCTGTACACCCAAATATGCCGCACTTGGCGTTGAGTGTCTTGGCCAAGAGGTCAGGGTCGACTCTGGACCTTTGATGTCCAGCGTTCAATGCCTTAGGGACGATAGCATCGAGCTGGGTCTCAAGCTCTTTGTCTTCCAGATTTCTGGTTAAGTTGGATGGCCTATTTTTTATGATCTCACGCAACGCTTCCAACATGGTTAGTAGCTCTTCCTTTCCGATATTGGGTATATTAATAGTTATACCAGGCTCCGCTGATGGTGGCGTTGTTACACACGGCGGTGGTGGTCTTATTATACATCCCGGTGGTTGCGTTGTTATACACACCGGCGGTGGTGTTATACACTGCGTAGTTGATGGCGTGGTTACACACACCGGCGGTGGTGTATGACACTGCGTCGTTGGTGGCGTTGTTATGCACACCGGTGGTGGTGGTGTTGTTATACATCCCGGTGGTTGCGTTGTTGGCCCCTCGGGTGTTGTAATTGGCGAAGTTGTAGGCGAAGTTTGTGGTGAAGTTGTTTGCACTGTTGGAGTCGACCAAGTCGGCGGAGTAAATGTTGTTGACCAAGATGGAGGTGGCATAGTGGGCGTTGACCATGTTGTTGAAGTTTTTGGTGTCGAAGTCGGCCCAGATGGAGGAGGCCTTCTAGTTGTTGACCAAGGTGGAGTCGGCCATGTGGGTGTTGACCAAGGTGGAGTCGGCCACGTTGCTGTTGAAGTTTTTGGTGTCGAAGTCGATCCAGATGGAGGTGGCCATCTTGTTGTTGACCAAGGTGGAGTCGGCCATGTGGGTGTTGACCAAGGTGGAGTCGGCCACGTTGCTGTTGAAGTTTTTGGTGTCGAAGTCGATCCAGATGGAGGTGGCCATCTTGTTGTTGACCAAGGTGGAGTCGGCCACGTTACTGTTGAAGTTTTTGGTGTCAAAGTCGGTCCAGATGGAGGTGGCCATCTTGTTGTTGACCAAGGTGGAGTCGGCCATGTGGGTGTTGACCAAGGTGGAGTCGGCCAAGTGGGTGTTGAAGTTTTTGGTGTCGAAGTCGGTCCAGATGGAGGTGGCCATCTTGTTGTTGACCAAGGTGGAGTCGGCCAAGTGGGTGTTGAAGTTTTTGGTGTCGAAGTCGGTCCAGATGGAGGTGGCCATCTTGTTGTTGACCAAGGTGGAGTCGGCCATGTGGGTGTTGACCAAGGTGGAGTCGGCCAA